>NC_090652.1:64303434-64555934 GCF_040937935.1 Hyperolius riggenbachi
TATATGAAAATAAAGTAATGCAAAATCATGCAAACACAACAAACACAAACAAACCAGAAGAAATGTATATATAACATAGCTCGGAGTCAGCAAATATTATCATGCTACCAAAGGCGACTAAAGAAGTTGGATCAAGGGGGACTGTGAAAACACAGTGCCACGATCCAAACCGTGCGAGAAATCAACGCACTCAAAGAGCAAAAAACTGAGCAACAACATATGCCAGCTATAAGCGGCGAGTGTCACAGGGGAAAACACATGGAGGCAACAGTTCGGAGCATATACAAGCCCGCAAACATAGGGGGCAGTAGAGGAGCAGAGCAGCGGAGGGGGCGGGGAAAGGGACAGCAGGACAGGTAGGAAAAAGTGATGAGCATCAGTTAGGCAGAAAGGCCGCAAAACCGACCGTTTCATTAAGGCCAGGATATTCAGTGGCCTCTAACTCGTAGATCCACCTGGATTCTTTCTGTAACAGTAGGCGATCGAAGTTACCCCCTCTGATCGTAGTATGTATACGGTCGAGACCGACAAACCGTATACCTGAGGGCCTACCACCGTGCTCAGATCTAAAGTGCCTCGCAACGGGTGTGGTGGATGCAATGCTTTTAATATTGGCGATATGTTCGCCAATTCTAGACTTCAATTCACGTCCGGTCTTGCCTATATAGAATGCGCCACAAGGACACAATAGGAGGTAGACCACAAATTTGGTATTACAATTCACAAAATGTTGTAAACGCCAGTGATGACCATTGGGGAGGACAACCTCCCTCCCGATAAATAAAAAGCGGCAAACAGTGCATCCACCACAGCCGTATGTCCCGGTTACGGTGCAATGGGGGCGCGTGATCTCAGTGCCCCGGAAATGGCTCCTGACGATCAGGTCGCGGAGAGACGGCGCGCGCCTGTACGTGATCTTGGGTTCCGGTGTCACCAATGGTTCAATTTTAGGGTCATTGGTAAGAATATACCAATGGCGTTGTAAAACGCGTGTGATTTCTTTAAACTGCGCAGAATAGCGCACGCAAAGGCGTGCACATTCTGCCACGTCTCTCCGAGACCCGCCAGAGGCCAAAAGGGCACTTCGATCAGCCCTCCGAGCCCGTTGGTACGCCTGTCGTAAAGTGCGATCGGGGTATCCTTGATCCCTAAAGCGTGATCTTAAGGTCACAGCCTCCTCCTCAAAGTTCTCAAGAGAGGAACAATTCCTCCTAACGCGGAGGTATTGGCCCACAGGGATACCCCTGACAGTATGTCCGGGATGGAAACTGTCGGCCCTAAGAAGGGCATTCGTAGCAGTCTCCTTCCTGTACAAGCCCGTGGACAAACAGCCGTGATCATCGATGATGATCCAAATATCCAAAAATGAGATCCTTCTACAGTCAAACGTCATCGTGAAACGTAAATTCCTTGTGTTTTTATTTAGGATATCGACGAATTGTCTAAGTTCGCAGGAGGTCCCCGTCCAGACGATAAAGATGTCATCGATGTACCTGTGCCACATCAAAACGTGGCACAGGTACATCGAGAGACCATCATCCGAAAAGGTGACACGTTCCCACTCCCCCAGGTACAGGTTGGCGTAAGAGGGGGCACAGGTGGTCCCCATAGCCGCCCCCTGCACCTGGAGGTAGTGCGACCCGTCGAAAACAAAAATATTATTCAAAAGTAAAAATCTCAGTAAATCCAATAGAAAGATATTGTGGGCCGTTTGTCTAATGTCGAGCTCGCACAAGAAGGTCTCAACAGCAGCAATGCCAAGGTCGTGTGGAATGCTAGAGTACAGCGCCTCCACGTCCAGAGCAACAAGGTATGCACCAGGGGGAACGAACACCCCCTCCAAAATCCTCAAAAGGTGCATGGTATCCCTGACATAAGGGGGCAGAGCCTGCACATGAGGCTGAAGATGCCGGTCAATGTACACGCTCGCCCGCTCAGTCAGGGAACCATGGCCGGAAACGATGGGGCGGCCAGGAGGATTAGTCCTGGACTTGTGAATGTTTGGTAAAGCATAAAAAGTGGGTGTTATGGGATGTGTGACTTTCAAAAACTGTACAATATCCTCCCCTATAACACTCCGCCTAAGGGCGTCATCAATGATGGTAAAAAGTTGCTTTTGGCACCTTGCGACCCTGGACGCGGAGACGCGCACATAACACTCCTGCCGAGTTAATATATCAAGGCACATATCCCTGTAGGCCTGCACATCCATCACAACAACGTTGCCCCCCTTATCAGAGGGCTTGATCTCCCACCTGGTCTGCCGCCCCAGCTCCCCCAGCGCTGCCAGCTCCTCAGCAGAGAGGTTATGGGAGCCAGAACTTCTCCCAGAGAGACGTTTGATATCACGTTCAACCACAGAGATGAACGTCCTTAGACTAGGGCTGACGGAGAAGGGCGGGAATCGGTGCGACCTATTCCTAAGCTCAAGCTCATTTAAAATGGGTTGGTATGTCACAGGTAATGTATCAGGTATAGAGCTAAAAGAGCCTTCGCCCAAAATTTGGGGGTCCTCATCAGTCTTTAAATCGATCAAATCGGCCAGTGCCCGCCGGTCCTGACCCGACAACTCAATCCTAGGCGGAGACGATATGACATCTCTCGTAGAACCATCATGGAGCAATTTCATAAGGATCTTGCGTCCAAAGATGTGTATATCTGTTATAACTTCGAAAATGTCAGAATCATATGTCGGGCAGAACCCCAGGCCTCTGGCCAAGAGTGAACGCACAGACTCGGAGAGTATTTCGCCTGTAAGGTTGATGACCTGTAACTCAATACCACCCCCATCAGGAGCATCAACAACCCGGCCGTCCCCCTCCGTCAGCCCACTCACCCCAAAAAAGGCGAAGACGAGGGCCCAAAGGAAGGGCAATCTCCCTCGTCCTCCGCCGGGGTGAGGTCCGAGCCCTCGCCACATATCCCACCGGTAGCTCCTCCAGGAGGGTTTTTACTCTGTTTGGGGCGTTGGCCCCTTTTAGTATTGTTCTGTCTAAGATTGTACTTTTTGGGACTTCCACGAGGAGGAGGAACCGTATCTCCTGCTGGAGCAGAGCTTCCACTCGCAACTGAGGAATCAGATTCAACGGGGGCCGGCTGCGCAGGAGGTAACCGGATAGGGATAGGTTTGCCACCCTTTGGTTTAGATGGCTTAGATGGGCGGTAGCCCCACCTATAAGCTGAACCTGTCTTGTAAGCCACGCGATCTCTCAGTAGTTTCTGATCGCGTTGGATCACAAGGTCCTTGTTGAATTTTTTAATGTGAGCTTCAAGCTTTTGGTTACGCTTTTTGTATAGGGGATCAGTTTTAAAAGGTTCAATTGATGAGGTTGTCTTAACTATCTCGGCTTCTGTGCTAGTAAGGTCAGTTCCGTCCAATTCGTTCATTAGACCCAGACAGACCCTCGCACAACTCTCAAAGTTAGTTTCCCAACGTTTTTTGAAATCCTCAGAAATATTTTTTCTATGAGGAAAAACTTGAAAGCGAAGCCACATGGGACTATAATGTTCCTCTAAATAAATTTTGTTATATTTCACATTCCACCAAAGACGGGATTTTTTCTCGTACAATCTGGTAAGTCTACGAAAAGCCCCATTAATTTGCTGCTCAGAATCTCTCGCCCCCCGTGTCTGCGAGCAATCACTCTCGACCTGCGAGACCAGGTCATCCCACTGCAGCATCGCCGCACAGCCAGACTCAGAGCAAAGACAGCAATAGTCAAGGTAAATCTAATTAATCATGCATGCAACATGTCCACCAGGGCTGATTGCCCTACTTAACCTATCTCAAAAAGGTATTATTTCCTTAGTGGAGGACATGCGGCCGCACGAGAAAAAGCAAAAGTAGTATTAAGTGACATTGCCCCCCAAATGAAATAGAACGTAAATGTAAGGAAAAAGGAGGGTTGGGGAGCATATGTCACAAATAACAAAATCCAAAAATAAGTGAAAATTTACAAAAATTTTATTAATATTATAGTTAAACATATAAAAAAAGCACCAATGTAATCTGCCAAGAAGCCACGCTCGGCCACCAAACACACATCAAACACACCACTGCCTGAGACCACCTAGTGTGGTCAGGGATCCCAAATGACATATAAAAATAGGCCTAGACAAGTATGTAGTAAAAAATGGGGGTAATAGGAAAATGATGGTTGAAGCAGGCCGGTGCAGATAACAGAGGCAGAGTGAGTCAATGCATCCAGCAGAGGCTAGAAAGCCAATATCGCATCTGCAAATCAACAGTTCAGATGAAACAGCACAGCCAGCATGGACAGATGGAATGCAAGTAGCAACAAGCACAGATCAAAAGGAATGGCATAAAGCATGAGCCATACTATACCCAATCCTGGTACAGCGATGCGGAGTCCAGTTAGCTCCTGAGGGTTGTCTGGTCGCTCAGCCCCATGTGTAAAAGCCCAAGGCTGGGGAAGTGATAGGAATCCGGTAAAGGAGTCAGGTCCAATATGCTGGTATGGCAGGCTGTAATGGCTGTAATGATCAAGCAGAGTCCCATATGGCAGAGTCCCATGTGTGCTGGAAGCTAATAGCCTTTCCAGGTGGAGGTCAGAGAAGTGCCTCAGGCCAGCAGAGGGTGGATGCGAAGGGTGGGCGGGTGGCAAAGCAAGGCAGTCATGTGCTAGCACCACGCCGGCAGCCCTGACATGTTTCGCCGGGTCTACCGGCTTTTTCGAAGGGAGGCGTGGCTAGAGACGTGTGCCGCCCGAGGCTCCTTATAGGGCAGCGTCATCAGCCGCGCGCACGCACGCATGCGTAATTACGTACGCGTCAACCAACGCGCACGCGTACGTCTCTAGAGACCTAAATGATAGGGATGGTGAGTTTCAGCTTGTAATGACACCCCCTGGAGACCTTAATAAAATAAATGGTGGGATGTAACCATCCATGCCCCCACTGATGGCCTGAAAGTGAGGATTGGTGAGTGGCAGCTTGGTCATGATATCCTGATGAGACCTCAGAGTGAGGGATGGGTAATAATGTGTGGTCACTAGTAATGATGCCCTCTGAAGACCTGGATGAGCGAGATGGAGATATGCAACCATCCATGCCCCCCTATGAGGACCTGAAATTGAGGACTGGTGAGTGTTCGCTTGGTCAAAACATATTAACGAGACCTGAATGGGGTGCAATAAAAACAAAGAACCCTTTTCCATGTTTTTCAAGCTCAGTAAAAAAAAAATATTTTTTATTTTTTTTGGGGGGGAGGGGGTAGTGTAGTTTACCAATTCATAGACCAAACCATATTAATACTATGATGATGTTGTTAGGGAAGCACTGGTTTGTCTACCTTTTATTGCACATAGAAGGGGCATCCCATTACAATATCTTCACTTTCTTTGTATTCCAGGCAATTTACTTCCCCTGGATGGAGATGTAAAGTGGACAAAACAATATGAACTTTTGGAGAGAATGGCTCAAGCTGAGAAAATCACAAAAACATCTGACTTCATCATCCCTGTGTTTGTCTGCAGGTACATTTTCTTAAAATATCAATATGGTGTAGCAGCACTCCACATACAGTCTATTCAAATACCAATGACAGTTCTTGATACTAATTTATGCAGTTTTATCTAGTTATAAGTCCTCAATCCAAATCCAGTTTTTGTAGAATTCTCATATTAATGTTAATGTCCCTTGTTAATGTCCCTTGGCTCTCTGATACCTCATGAAAAGCCAATATAAGAATATTAGTGTAATATTATTAAACCAGTATATTCTGTGCAGCTACAGTACACAGAGTATTTGTGTGCAACACTTGCACCCTGTGCAAAACCTCCTTATCTTCCACCACTATGCATGCAATCCACTCACCAGATATGCTGACTGAACGATTTACAGACCAGCTATGCACACTTTTAAAATTCCATAGGATACGCTAAAGTCCATAAAAACCTAAAATGTGTAGCAGGAGGGTTTGGGAATCTTATAGTTACAAAAGGCAAAGTGAAATTCAATTACTTCTCAATTTTATTCCATTCAGTGTGAAGCAGAACATAGTTCCAGAAGAACTTGGTGAGATTAAAGCAACGATGACTCTTGTCAAAGACCTGACAGGTAAATAATGAGATCAGGGTTGGGGGAAGGGATAGACAATGACAACATGGGCCACAGAAAACTTTATCTACATTCTTTTTTATCCTCCTCACAAGTGTCTGCATTGGGAACCTGAGAAACAAGTTAAGTAGCAGCAATGAAAACTGAATATTCCAGGAAATGTAGTGCTAGGTACACACAATAAAATTTTCTGTTAAGCGGGGTCTACACGGAGCGATCCGGTGGCCCGATTAGCCGCTGGATCGACTTTGCCGCATCCCCGCGCGTACCCGCCACGCTCCCCGCTATTGTTCGCTTGCGGGAAACGAGCGGGGAATCGGCCGTGGCGAGATTGAACCTGTCGAATCTTATCAATCGAACCGCATCAGCGGCTCGATTGAAAAGACACATTGTCCCGTGTAGACCCAGCTTTAGATTTACCTGCCAGATTGTTTTATTTCAACATGTCCGATCTTAATTTCGATCGTTTTTCCAATCGATTTTCATAGGAGTGAATGGAAATTGATCGGAAAATTGATCAAAATTAAGATCGGACATGTTGGAAAAAATCAATCTGGCAGGTAAATCTAGCAAAAATTGTATCGTGTGTACCTAGCATAAGAGCTGTTTTACACAGTATGAACTTTGCTGTATTATGTGGATCATTTATGATCTGCAAAGTGCAAGGAAGATACAGGCTCTAAAATGTACATCACAGCCAGGTACACAATTCCACTATTGCGATTTGATCTTCATTTCCCTGATCACAAATATTGGTCCCGCTGCATTTTTCTTACATCAGTTATAAGAAGTGTAAGGGCTGGTTCACATTTGATATGTGATTGCTGGCGAGGTATAGACCCGGGTCGTATACCATAACTAAGGTATTGTATTGTGCAATAGGGCTAAATAAATATTAAACACCAGTCAACAAAAGTTCCAAAATAAGTAAGTAAGTAAATAAGCTTACAATTATATACTATTATTATATTCACGTTATGTAACTCAGCTGTGGAAAGAGATAGAGAACCACTAGGGACACAATCGGCCTCATACAAGATTTTTTAGATCAGCTTATTCCTGTACAAGTAACGATGGGCGCGTGCTTCTGATTGTATTAAAAGAAGCTTCAAGTAAGAGAAATATTGAGCCTGCGGTCTTGATCTCATCCAAAAAAATTCCTGCTGCTGGCTGCCAGGCCCCTTTTACACTCACCTTCCGCGTCACCCTGCGCTATGCTCCCCCGTCGCATACCTGCCACCAGAGCAATGCAAGTCTATGCAGACTTGCACATTTGACGTGATGCAACGTGGTGCTTCATGGCCATCCAAAATGCTGCATTCCCAACGCAAAGTCTGCAGTGCGTTGCCGCATGTTCCCTGCCTACCAAATGGATTATGTAGCAATGCAAGTCAATGGGTGACACAGTACGTGTAAACAACATGAGGGCAGTTGCGATTTGGCGTGCATATGTGGACCGAGAGGAATCCCAGTGATGTACTCCTGCCCAGAAGAGAATACGTCACTAAGCAGGGGGTGGTG
This sequence comes from Hyperolius riggenbachi, assembly GCF_040937935.1. Taxonomy (NCBI): domain Eukaryota; kingdom Metazoa; phylum Chordata; class Amphibia; order Anura; family Hyperoliidae; genus Hyperolius; species Hyperolius riggenbachi. The sequence goes on from NC_090652.1 coordinate 64,311,034, forward strand.
CTATGCATATGGCCCTGTTGCTGCATGGTGGCACAGAGTCATATGAAGGCTTATTTCTGCAGTGCTATGCATATGACCATGTTGCCGCATGGTGGCACAGAGTCATATGAAGGCTTATTTCTGCAGTGCTATGCAGTGCTCACATCGTTCTCATCATGTCACATGTCACTGAAGCTTCACTTTAAGTTATGTATTCACAAATAAAGCATTTAATATTTTTTTTGCAGGGATAACACCCTTTGTTGTCCTGACGTTTAAGACCAGCGGGAAATTGACAGAAAGAACAAATGAGTTCAGAAACATGGGCATTGAAAGAATCTTCTCATTTGAAAATTACACTAAGGAAGATCACTTCAAAACCAGAGGCAAACATGAAGAACTGTTGAGGTTCCTAAATGAAATCATCAAAGAGGTCCAATTTCAGGTTGATAGGCCTCGAGATCCTGAGAGGGAGATGAGAAAACGAAGGAGATTTGTGACCACCTATGTGAAAGAGAGGGAGAAGATTTTGCAGAAGTGGGAACGGGGTAAACAGCAAAATAATGAGCAAATGAGAGCCGGGGGGAACCAGGAACAACCTCAGAAAATTACAGAGCACAGGAAGCAAAGGAAAAGAAGAAGTGAGGAAAACACTGAACAGATATATGTAAGTATGAAAGCGCTAAGCTTGGAGGAAACCCCCAAGCAGTATGGATGGGACATGAGGTCACCAAGGCCTCCAAGAAACAGTGATGACTACAGAGAATATCGAGTTGATGAACAGAGACATGATGAACATAGAACGTATACACATGATGCACACAGAGAACACAGGGTTGATGAACCAAGAGAATACAGAGATTTAGAACACAGAGAATACAGGGTTGGTGAACCAACAGAAAACAGAGATGGAGAACACAGACAATACAGGGTTGGTGAACCAAGACAATACAGAGTTGAGGAACATAGAGAATACAGGGATGGTGAACCAAGACAATACAGAGTTGAGGAACATAGAGAATACAGGGATGGTGAACCAAGACAATACAGAGTTGAGGAACATAGAGAATACAGGAATAGTGAACCAAGACAATACAGAGTTGAGGAAAATAAAGAATACAGGGTTGGCGAACCAAGACAATACAAATATGAGGAACATAGAGAATACAGGGTTTGTGAACCAAGACAATACAAATATGAGGAACATAGAGAATACAGGGTTTGTGAACCAAGACAATACAGGGTTGAGGAACATAGAGAATACAGGGCTGGTGGACTTAGAGAACATAGATACAATGAACATGGAGCACTATGGAGCCGTGATGATTGTAGAGAATACGGACATGGTGAATTTGGAGAATTTAATGAACAGAGAGAACAAAAACATACGAAGGAGAAAAACAGAAGATATAATGTAACTTCTGAGGTTCCACCAAACATTTATGAGGGAATTGATTAAAAATGTGTCACTTAAAATTATTTATTTCATCCTGGGTGCATTTTAAGAAAATGAACCAGATTATGGATCTGGGTTAGGGATAGTTCAAGTTGCTTATAAACCCCTGCCATCCCAGGAATTTGAAGAGATAACCAGTATTAGTAAAACCAGATAAATATATTGCACATTGCATTATAAATTATCTGTCCAGTACTATACATATCAGAACAATTCAGAGGAAATCTGCTGCAATATTTTGGAAGTCATGCTCAAAGTCAAAGTCAGATGTATTGCTATCACAATGCTGGCAAAATTCTGGGTTAGGCTTGTCATGGATCCCAGACAGGCAAGAACAGAAGGCAAGCATATGTGTGTGTGTAAAAACAAGGAACACCAAGAGCCCCAATAGTGTAATATGTACTGGTAAATGGTTACTAAATAGAGTAAATATTAATACTCACAAACCAGGGTTACCATTAGGCAACCACTGTAAGGGCAAGTGGGGAGATTTTCCTGACCCCACTCAGGAATAAGAAGTCGCTCTCTGTAAATGAGAAAAAGGGGGTTCAACCCTCCACCCAAGGTGGACTCAATATTATGCAGGAGAACAGAGGCGCCAAAAGGATAAAAGGAAGCTAAATGAGCTTAAAAACCAAATTCTGGTAAATAGAGGAGGTAGTGGTGGACTTACCTCCTCCAAGTAGACACACAACGACTGTAGTAAAGACAGTCAATATATTTTATTTATGAACTCCAAATATGCAACGCATTTCACAGGTTTGATCCCGCTTCATTAGGCAAGAACAACGGAGCAATAGCATATGTGGTCAGTAGGAGAGCCAGGCACCTCTATTTTCCAGAATTTGTTTTTTAAGCTCATTTAGCTTCCTTTTATCCTTTTGGCGCCTCTGTACTCCTGCATAAAATGTGTGTGTGTGTGTGTGTGTGTGTGTGTGTGTGTGTGTGTGTGTGTGTGCGCGCTTGCCCCTTTTACCTTCCACATCTCTTATCCTTAAAGGGCCACTATCGTAAAAAATTGTAAAACAGATGGGTTTCCTCATGGGGCTTTCTCTGGGGTTTCTTTGTTATCAACAGCATTTCCTCAACAGCAGTTTAACTGCCAAAATAGTAAGCTACCAGCCAGCCTCCCTACTCTCTTCCACACTATGGGCCTGATTCACAAAGCGGTGCAAAGTGTTTGCACGCCTGTGAAAAGCCCTTTATCACGCCTAAACTCAGTTTAGGCGTGATAAAATGAAACTCGCGCGAAATTCCGCGCACAATCGCCCGGCGCACGGTGCAGTTCGCGCGATGTGCCCATTAACCAGTTTACCCCCAAGGGTTTTTACCCTAACGGACCAGAGTAATTTTCGCCTGTCAGTACTCCTCCATTTTATTCCCTAATAACTTTATTACTACTTATCACAAGAAAAAGAACTATACCTCGTTTTTTTCGCCACCAATTAGGCTTTCTGTGGGTAGTACATTTTGCTAAGAATTATTTTATTCTAAATGTGTTTTAAAGGGAAAAATAAGAAAATAATGGAAAAAAATTATTATTTCTCAGTTTTCGGCCTCTATAGTTTTAAAATTAAACGTTCTCCTGTGGATAAAACAGACACATTTTATTTGCCCAGTTGTCACGATTATTAAACCGTTTAAATTATGTCCCTATCACAATGTACGGCGACAATATATTATTTTGAAATATAGGTGTTATTTTTCTGTTTTGTTTGTATTTTGTCTGGTCCACAATTACAAGCCCCTATGTAAAGTAAAAGTAATTTCCCATCATAAAATATAGATTAAAAAGCTGAGCTCCTAAGGCAGCTATTTATTTTTGAGGGTTTTTTTGGTTTCTATTTTGTTTTTTAATTTGAGGGGGTTAGTATGGGGTAATGAGTTATTTATTTTATTAGTGTTGGGTAAGTATGTATGTGTCTGTAGGTGTAAATTTACTTTTTGGCCACAAGATGGCACTGGTAAGCATTTTCCCGATATAGGAAATGTTCGCTTTTTTTTTTGTACATTTAAATACTTTGTGACGGCTTCCTGTTTTATGAATGGATGCGGCCGCTGTTCGCGGTCACGTCCATTCACTCCAGGCATTGCAATTGGGTAGAGGACTGCTCGGTCCACTTCCCCAATCGCTCAATGCAGAAACCCGGCGAAAACAGTGGCGGTTGCGGCGCGCACACGTGCGGAGCAGCGGCGGGAACGCGCGACGTATTAAAACGTCATGTTGCCATTAACAGGGTAATGCATGACGTTTTAATACGTTACAACGCCGTTAAATGGTTAAACCCTATGGGCGCTGCGCGCGGAATTGCGCGTTTGCGCGCGCAAAACTTTGCGCGCGGGACTTTGCGCGCGATAAAGAGCAAAAGCGGTGCTAACTCAGCAGTGCACAGCTTATCACGCCTAAAGTCTTTTAGGCGTGATAACTGAGTTATCACCGCTTTGTGAATCAGGCACTATGTTGCCAGTTAGACTTAGCAACTGACATTGAGGAAATACTATTAAAAACAAAAAAAAACCCATGAGAAGATGGACTAGTCCAAAACCAGTCAGCTCTGTCAAATTTTAACTGCTTACTTTTGTTGCTGGAGCGGACCTGTACATTACTTGTATACACATACATATAAGATGTCTATCATAGAGTCAAATGCAATATAAATTACTTCCGTTTTCGTAAAAAGCTGTTATTATGTGACAGATATTGGGCTAGTCCATCTCCTCATGGGGGATTCTAAGTATTTTCTTTATTGTTTACAAAAATAATTTTATGGAAAGAATCTGTAGAAACAAATTGTCCGGCCTCCCTACTTGCATGTACACTATTCTTGCAGTTGGACTAAACAACTGCCATTAAATAAGTGTTTTGAAAATAAAATAATAATAATGATAAAAAACATTCAAACCCCCTCCGTCAACATTAGGAGAATAGGAGATGACTAGTCCACAACCTGTCACATTTGTCAGACTACCTACTGTAGGTAACAGTTGCATAGAGGGAGAAAAGTATTTTATAGTACATTTTACTGTGGTAAAAATGTATATCTTATATGTATGAATACACATCTATTTTCATGATAATTGTCATTTAACAGATTCCTTTAGCTAAATTGTTTGTTTATTTGCTAAATTATTAATGGGCATGATGCACAGGACCCTTGCTACAGTGTAAGAGGCAAACTTTGAAGCTACTGTTGGCCCTCTTCCTTAGTGAGACCACTTGAAAAACACAAAGGGAGAAACAATAGAGAGCCTTTGATAGTATAGTAAGTTAGATTAATTAGTAAATTAGATAATATTTATGTTCATCAAAAGAAAGAGAAGAACTCACTAAGGTGGGTTACCACAAAGGCAACCACTGTGATGGCAGGTGGGGAGATTAGACCTGACCCCATTCAGGTTAGAAGTCACTCTTTGTAGGTAGGAAAACACAAGGGAATAACACCCCTCCACCAAAGGTGGACTCAAAATACTTCATTAGTTTTTGTACAGAAGTGCCAGATTAAAATAAAAATATCTAAGACCGGTTTAAAAAGGGAGGTAGTGGTGGACCTACCTTCCCAAGTAGACTCAAAAAGTCAATTTTCAGTAGAAAAATTCTTTAATCGTAACTCTAAAAATGCAACACATCTCACAGGCACAAACCCACTTCATCAGGCTACAACAGGAGTAACTGGGAGGATCGAGAGTAAACAGGCTAAGAATTTATGAGATTAAAAACTAAAATATTTTATTGTTTATCACATAAATTCTCAGCCTGTTTGCTCTTGATCCTCCCAGTTACTCCTGTTATAGCCTGATGAAGTGGGTGTTTGCCCATGAAACGCATTGCATCTTTGGAGTTATGACTAAAGAATTTTTCTACTGAAAATTGACTTTTTGAGTCTACTTGGGGAGGTAAGTTCACTATTGCCTCCCTAATAGGTCTTATTAGATGCTTTAGGTATTATTGTTATTGATGTATAAAGCACCAACATATTCTGTGGCGCTGTACAAAGTAAGAAACAAACACCAGTTACAAAATAGCATGGACAAATAGTATACACAACACCAATAAAATACAGAATTGGTGGCTAAATACCGAATCGGTACAAAATACAAAATTGGTAATTACAGTGACAAAAGCAACATGATGAATAAAATGTATAATGAATTGAAGACACAAAAGGGAAGTGTCTTGAGTGTCTCCTTATGTTTAAAACATTCGTTTTTTTTTGTTTGTTTTTGTTTTTTTCTTGGTTTCTAAATGTGTTTATTAAAGATAAAGAAAATGTATAGCTACATTTACCCTGCACAGCAAAATAGATGTAAAGCATTCTTAAAGAGGATCTGTAACCTCAAAAAATCCCCTGGGGGGTACTCACCTCGGGTGGGGGAAGCCTCAGGATCCTAATGAGGCTTCCCACGCCGTCCTCTGTCCCAAGGGGGTCTCGCTGCAGCCCTCAGTGCAGCCGTGACGTAATATTTACCTTCCTGGCTCCTGCGCAGGCGCTCTGATGGCTGTCGGCTCCGAACTACACGGAAATACCCGATCGCCGTCGGGTCTGCTCAACTGCGCAGGCGCAAGTTTCCGGCGCCTGCGCAGTAGAGCGGACCCGACTGAGATCGGGTATTTCCGTGTAGTTCGGAGAGGAAAGCAGCCACAGCGCCCCCGCTGGAGCCAGCAAAGGTAAATATTGAATTTACAGTCGGGTCTGTCGCCGGCTGTTCGGAGGGCTGCAGCGAGACCCCCGTGGGACAGAGGACGGCGTGGGAAGCCTCATTAGGATCCGGAGGCTTCCCCCACCCGAGGTGAGTACCCCCCAGGGGATCTTTTTCATGTTACAGAGTCTCTTTAACAACATACAGTAGCTGTTCTAAGGAAATTGAAAGTCTTATGTGCGCATCCTGGGAGCAAAAGTTTATTTACATCCAAACGTGATAGTGCTGTAAATGCAGCATTTCTTTTGTAAATAAAACTGAAATGAATTAGTCTTTGTCTACAATGCGTTTTTATTTCATCATCATGACTCACTGCTGGGTTTGCAAGATGTCTTTAATCTAATCAGTACTTGTAAGCAGAAACCAGTACTCAGCCAACACTATAAAAGATGTTAATGCAAGAAAGAAAGTTACAAAAAGCTGACATAATATTAGAATGTACAGTCAATAAGGAAATACATACAAAATTATTAAAAACCTACTGAACTTGATTTACAAATCAATGTGTAAACTACTATATTTTTCCATGGTCCAGGAGTCGTAGAACAAGATATACAATATACTGTAAAGTATATGATACTCCAAAAACCATAGGAGTAGCAATCTGGATAAGTGATAGTAAATAAAGGGTGGATAGTTAAAAGTCAGTGGTGCTGCTCTGTGTGTGCCACTATAAATGATGAAATTCTGTTCAGACAGGGTGGTAGGACGGGATAAAACAAAATGGGAGAGAGCACACTCTCTAAGCAAGTGGTGGCAAGCCTCTCTGTGGAGTAATCTCGCCTAAACTCACCCTTATGGGTTTCTCAGTGGAAGAGCTTGTGTCCCTCTTCCAGCTGGGGACATAGGCTATGGGTGCTTTCCTCCCTCGTGCAGGTATCCTCGGGATTTACAAAGATGCTCAGCAGGAATCCTCCTGGCAGATCAGTGTCTCTGCCTCTGGGCAGAGTGAGCCCGTGTCGTGTTGCTGCATGAGGGGGAGCGGTGGTTGTAATGCCGAGCTGCTATGTGAACAGGGCCGGATTTACAACTCTGGAGCCTGTAGGCACAGGTGTTCTGGCGCCCCTAACTCTGCCCCTCAAATGAGGCCACACCCCCAAACAACAAAATAAAATATTCTGAACTCTAATACCTGCCTCATGTCACTAACTGTCATTAGAATCTTACTCTAAGTACTGTCTCTCTCATTAGATTGCCTCAGGGTAGTTACTGGCATCAGGCAGGGAGCCCCCAATATCCCTGTCTGTCTAGTGGTCCCCGGACTTCCCTCCCTCTACCCTTAAAGAGTTGTGCCTCCGTTCTGAGCTCCCCTCCCTACCCAATAGGCTTTCAATACAGATGTATGATAAAGAAAGTGACACTCACCCTCTGTCCCACTGGCGGTCATCAAGCGAGGACCCTAGAGCCTGTTTCCACTAAGTCAGAATAAGCAACGTTTCTCCGCATGTGAGCCAGATGAGGAAACGCTACCTATTCAGACAGTATCTTGTTGTCCAAATCACATGCCAATACGATTATGGATGGCATGCCACCAGAGGGCAGGTAACAGGGCCCTCTGCAAAAATGACAGCATGAGCCCCCCTTTTGTCCCTGAACCGCACAGGATTGTGAGCCGGCGAATGGCAGCAGAGAGTGTTCTGCTGTGAATCAGCCTCTGGAAGCAGGAAATAATTATACACGCTCTTGCACACATTTTTGGTGAGTGAATGGGGAGTTTCTATGCAAATTGGCTGCACATGCGGCTGGGGAGAGGAAGGTGGAGGGGCTGCCAAAGACTCTGGGCCCCCCTGCGATGGCAGGGGTAATGCATGCTCATGCATGTCGCAGTTTTCTGTCATGCATCCAATTCCCAACAGTTGTGCATGGCACAGCTCTAGCAATTTGACCGTTAACCACTTGCTGACTGCGCACTCATACCGCACGTCGGCAAAGTGGCAGCTGCAGGACCAGCGACACAGTTCTGCGTCGCCGGCTGCAGGCTAATTAATCAGGAAGCAGCCGCTCGCGCGACGGGGGGCTCCGTGAATAGCCTGTGGGCCGCCGATCGCGGCTCGCAGGCTAAATGTAAACACAAGCGGAAATAATCCGCTTTGTTTACATTTGTACAATGCTGCTAACAGTAGCAGCGTTGTACCAGATCAGCGATCCCCGGCCAATCAGCGGCTGGGGATCGCTGTCACATGACAGGCAGGAGCCTGTTAGAGGCTGCACAGGACAGATCCGTTCCTGTGCAGCCTCTGATCTCCGGGAAAGGGAGGTAGGAGAGGGAGGGAGGGAATGTCGCCGCGGAAGGGGGCTTTGAGGTGCCCCCCCCCCCGCAAACCTCAGGCAGGCAGGAGCGATCAGACCCCCCCTGCACAGCATCCCCATAGGGGGGAAAAAAGGGGGGCGATCGGGTCGCTCTGCCTGCTACCTGATCTGTGCTGGGGGCTGCAGAGCCCACCCAGCACAGATCAAAGAATACAGCGCTGGTCCTTAAGGGGGGGTAAAGCGTGGGTCCTCAAGTGGTTAAACACAGGTACACACTTGAACAAAGACACACACAGTTCAACAATACAGGCACACACAGTTCAACAACACAGGCACACACAGTCAAATACAGACACACACCGTTCAACACAGGTACATATGCACACTTGCTAAAGCACAATCACCCATTCTCTGTCTGACCAGTCTACAGAAGGGATACATGTCCAGTCACTGCAGAGGACAAACTTCAGATCGACTGCTCTCCCTTTTATCAGTGATGTATGTGCTTTGCTTCCCTCCCTAGGATCAGATGTCCCCAAAGCTGCAGCTTCACTGTCTGCCCCTTGGTCATCTGTAACTAAGAACCCCTCTACACACATGTGCAGCAGCTGCAAATGTTGGAGATTAGCAGTCAAGCATTAACGTACTAGGTTTTGGAGCATGGTATGCATAATTGCAGCCCCTTCAAAGCAGCAGGGTGAACCATATAAATTCCACATGATCACTATCTTGTGAGTTGCTGCAACTGAAGTGGTGACATCTTAAATTCCACTTTTCATCATAAGCTATGCAGATAAATGTGCACATACATAGACATAGCTTTTTGGAACTGAACAATAGCTAGTGCTGTGTCACCTTACAATTCAGTGAAGAGAGGCTAGTTCGGGGATTTAGTTTTATTAGTCCTGACTAATTGCTGTATGTGCATTCCTTAGATCAATGGTCTGTGACTTGCAGACCACACAGAGGCATGGACAGCAATCCAACATCTCAACATACAGAGCAATGGCACTCACTCCTGCTGCCTCTACTAACGGTGCAACTGACCTCCTCCTCCTGGAACTCTGCCTGCTCTGCCATGTGCAGTTGAAGCTGAAGCCGCTCTCCCAATCCTGAGCATGGCTTGCAGTCTGCACTCCACAAGAAGACCAGGAGCCGCTGCAGAACCGGTCCACACCGGGCTTCCTGCTTCCTGTTGTCTAACAGCCACACAATACAACTGACCTGCATGTGTCATCTATTTTTTATGACAGCGCCAAACTAATTCTGCAGTGCAGGCGGGGAGAGGAGGCAGACAGGCAGCCATCAGCTGCACATGTGGAGTTGGAGAGGTGCTGCGCGAGGCGCTGCGCTCAGCACTGCTTGGGGTGTCTAATTGTAGTGAGGAGAACGCAGCAGCTGTTGCCAGGGAGACGTTCAGGGATCAGGAGCCGCTTCTCCCTCTTATGGTATGGTAAATCCGGCCCTGTATGTGAAGACTACCCTCATAGGTGGTTAGGTAGTGTAGAGATGGCTCATGCTCGGTGACTCTTCATCCTCGTCACAACCACTCCCTGCATCAGCCGTATCAGCGCAATCCCAGTGTTTTCTAAGCCGCATAACAGCGGCCACTGTGATGACCGGGGATGCTGCTCCTGGCTGGGATCTTCAAGTCTCAACAGCATGATCTTGCAGAGAAGTACAGTACATCTTCAGCCACTATAACACCACATGACCCCGGTGCTCGTGCACGGCAGGTCATAGGAGGGCACCAGTAAACAAAGCAGTATGGAAGCGTCTGAGGACTCTGCCGTTATAGCGGCTGAAGATGTACTGTACTTCTCTGCAGGATGCGCTGATGAAACAGGAAGACCCCAGCCAGGAGCAGCATCCCAGGTCATCACAGTGGTTGCTGTTATGTCGCTTAGAAAACACTGGGACCACGCTGATTCAGCTGCCTCCCCACCGCGGTCACCAGGATCAAAGCCAGGACAAGTATTCACTAAGCCGATGCTGCTCTGTGAATCAGAAACACTTCACATCGCGCTGCTGCTGCCTCACCACCACAGACATCAATTACAGCACAAAGAATAGAAGCTCCCAGATCGGTAAGACTGCCACCTTCTGACTATAAGATACATCAACTTTTTCTCCCCACTTTTGGGGGAGAAAAAGTGCGTCTTATAGTCCGAAATATACGGTATGTATTAAAGTGAAATATCTAAAAAATGAACTGAATGCAGCATTAAAGTGTACCTGGACTGACATGTGACATTTTATGAGTAGGGATGATCAAAGAGATAGAAATTCTTCCGAGTTGATGCAAATGAATGCACATTTTTATGTAAATGTATGCAGTTTGAAAATGGACCAATGAATTTAAACCCATGTTTAAGTTGATTGGTCCTTTTTCATGCTGCATATATTTGCATATAAAATTTCATAAACTCAGAACAATTTGAATCTCACTGATCATCCCTAATTATGAGATACACATGGCTACACTTCGTACCATGTCTACTTAGAACTTGCTTAGGTTCACTTTTTTTTGTATTGCAAGTAGTGATGCTCAAATACCCCTTTTTAAAATTCGAGTTTGGTCGAATTCGAATAGTAAATTATTCGAGGTCAGTCGAATATTCGAGTCGAATAATTTTTACTATTCGATTCGACCTCGGACTTCGAGCTCACTATTCGAGTCGGTATTCGAGCTAACTATTCGAGCTGACTATTCGAATTGGCCTTAAATAGCTTCCAACACTTGTTTTGAGGGTGAATGATGCAAGAAACCTCTTTTTTTCCAAGTAACAACAGCAAGTGATTATGTGGGGATGTTCCTTTAAAAAAAAAATGTGGAAAGAGAAGTTGTGTCCTTAATTTTGTTCAGTAGTGTTACTGTATATACTTGTTCTTCTTCTTCTTTATCTTTCTTCTTCTTCTTCTTCTTCTTCTTCTTCTTCTTCTTCTTCTTCTTCTTCTTCTTCTTCTTCTTCTTCTTCTTCTTCTTCTTCTTCTTCTTCTTCTTCTTCTTCTTCATCTTCATCTTCTTCAATATCGTCTTCTTCTTCACTTATTTCTCTTTTCAAATTTTTTTTTTTAAAGAAATGCAGCTATTTTTGAGCGTAACAAATAGCTGGTGGCGCACGCATGTTGGAAGCGCCATTGTATGTGCTCCCTGGCAGTGGAAACACACAGACAGCAGGAGGTAAATTCAGCAGCAGGAGGAGGAGGATGAGTGTGTGGCAGCAGGCAGTCAATGAGGCAGGCAGCGTGACATAATAGCCCTGGTACCTAGCGGTGATACCAGGGCTGTAAATAAACACAGCAGGCAGGAGGTCCCAGACAGCGGTCGTGCAGCCCACATTGTGTCCAATACACAACTGGGACAACACAGTTTTCAACCCGGGCACCTCAGAAAAATTAAACCTTTTTTTTTTTTTAATGGTTTGTTTGGTTTTGGTTTTGCAACCAATATAGCTATTGTTTGACGTAATAGCTGGTGGCAGAGTGGCAGCAGAAGAAGGTAATTCTGTGTACCCTGGCAGTGGGAAACACAGACAGACAGCAGCAGCAGCAGGAGGAATGGAGGAGTAGGCGAGCAGCTATTGTTTGACGTAATAGCTGGTGGCAGAGTGGCAGCAGAAGGTAAATCATCTGTGTACCCTGGCAGTGGGAAACACAGACAGACAGCAGCAGCAGCAGGAGGAATGGAGGAGTAATGTGAGCAGCTATTGTTTGACGTAATAGCTGGTGGCAGAGTGGCAGCAGAAGGTAAATCATCTGTGTAGTGTACCCTGGCAGTGGGAAACACAGACAGACAGCAGCAGCAGCAGCAGGAGGAGGTATGGAGGAGTAGTGTGAGTGTGGCAGCAGGTAGGCAGCGTGACATAATAGCCCTGGTACCTAGCGGTGATACCAGGGCTGTAAATAAACACAACAGGAGGTCCCAGACAGCGGTCGTGCAGCCCACATTGTGTCCAATACACAACTGGGACAACACAGTTTTCAACCCGGGCACCTCAGAAAAATTAAACCTTTTTTTTTTTTTTAATGGTTTGTTTGGTTTTTGGTTTTGCAACCAATATAGCTATTGTTTGACGTAATAGCTGGTGGCAGAGTGGCAGCAGAAGGTAAATCATCTGTGTACCCTGGCAGTGGGAAACACAGACAGACAGCAGAAGGGCAGTACACAGCAGCCCACTGTAGGTGTAAAATGTGTGGCTGCAGGCGACGTAATAGTCAAAGTGAACCAGGCTGGCTTAGTGAGCAGGAGCCAGGAGGTGGTAAAGGGTGGTAAGGCACATTAACGATGGTTCCGGCAGCCAGTTCATGTCCCCCTCTCGCCGACAACAGGGGCCAGGAACTCGCCTTCCACCCACGCCTGGTTCATCTTGAGAAACGTCAGTCTGTCCACAGACTTGTGAGACAGACGTGAGCGTTTCTCGGTGACCACGCCACCAGCTGCACTGAAGCAGCGCTCGGACAGCACGCTGGAAGGGGGGCAGGACAGCACTTCCAGGGCGTACTGCGCCAGCTCGCTCCAGATCTCCATGCGCTTGACCCAATACTCCATGGGATCAACAGGGGCATCGCTGTCAAGCCCGCTGTACGACCCCATGTAGTCAGCCACCATGCGGGTCAGGCGTTGGCTGTGACCGGAGGAGGATGCTGCTGCATGCATCTCCTCTCTAGTCACTGCTGCCGGAGCCTCTACAGTCCTGTAGAGCTCGTGGCTGAGAGACAGCAGGTCTGTGGGGCGCTTGCTGCTGCTGGATGCAGGCACCTGCTGCTGCCTCTGTGCTGGCTGCTGGACAGTGGGGGTGGAAGGCTGGGGGAAGGCTTCCTCCAAGCGCTCAACAAGGGCCTGCTGCAAGCTCCTTATTTGTTGCGCTGGGTCTCCTCCTGCAGGCGGCAGGAACTGGCTCAACTTCCCCTTGAGGCGTGGGTCCAACATCATGCTGATCCAGATGTCCTCCCTCTGCTTCATCTGGATCACCCTGGGGTCCCTGCGCAGGCACGTCAGCATGTGCGCTGCCATTGGGAAGAGGCGGGCCACGTCTGCTGGCACATCGACGTCAGTGCTGTCCTCATCCTCCTCCTCTGCCGCCTCATCCTCTCTCCACCCCCGCACCAACTCAGCTGCGCTGTGCTGATCCCCCTCATCAGCAGCCAGGTCAGGGACCTCCACCAAGTCCTCCTCCTCCTCCCCCTCAGAGGTGGACTGCGCAGCTGGTTGCCGCTCCTGCTGGTCCAAGGCTGCCGCTCCCTGTTCCAGCAAAGCATCGAGGGCCCTGTTCAGCAGAGAAACCAGGGGCACCCACTCGCAGACCATAGCATGGTCCCTGCTCACCATGTTTGTGGCCTGCAGGAAGGGAGCCAGCACTAAGCACACCTGCTGCATGTGCCTCCAGTCATCATCGGGGACGATGGACGGGAAGTAGCTGGTCTTGTCCCTTCTCAGAGCTGCGGAAATAGTGGCCAGGGCAAGGTACTGTTTGACAGCGCGCCTCTGTTCAACCAGACGCTCTAACATCGCCAGGGTGGAGTTCCAGCGAGTCGGAACGTCAAGGATCAGCCGATGGCGTGGCAGATCCAGCTCCTTTTGCACGTCTTCCAGGCTCGCACAGGCTGCAGCCGAGCGCCGGAAGTGACGCACAACATTCCTTGCCGTTTCCAGCAGTTCGCCCATCCCCTGGTAGGTGCGCAGGAACTTCTGCACCACCAGGTTCAGCACGTGGGCAAGACAGGGGATGTGGGTCAGGTTTCCCCTGTCTATTGCGGCAACCAGATTGGCCCCATTGTCGGCCACCACCTCTCCGACTCTGAGGCCTCTGGGGGTCAGCCAAATCCTCTCCTGCTCCTGGAGTTTGGCCAACACATGGGTTGCCGTCAGCTTGGTCTTCCCAAGGCTGACCAAGTGCAGCAGCGCTTGGCAGTGGCGGGCCTTCACGCTGCTGCTGAGGCGGGGGGTTTGGCCAGGTGTGCCGGAGGATGGCAGAGGATCGGAGGAACCTGCTGCAGTTCCCCTGAGCCTGCGGGGTGACACCACCCACTGTGTTGCTGCTGCTGCTGTGCCCGCTGCTGCTCTCCCATCCTCACCCCCTTCCACCAAGCTGACCCAGTGGACAGTGAAGGACAGGTAGCGGCCTGTCCCGAAGCGGCTGCTCCAGGAGTCCATGGTGACGTGGACCCTTTCACCAACCGCGTGCTCCAGCCCTCGCTCCACATTGGCCATCACAAAGCGGTGCAGTGCAGGAATGGCCTTGCGGGAGAAAAAGTGTCTGCTGGGGAGCTGCCAGTCTGGGGCTGCGCAAGCAAGCAGCGCACGAATGTCGCTCCCCTCCTGCACGAGCGTGTACGGCAGGAGTTGGGAGCACATGGCCCGTGCCAGCAAGCCGTTCAGCTGCCACACGCGACGGCTGCTGGGAGGCAGAGCCCTAACCACCCCCTGGAAGGACTCGCTCAAAAGGCTCTGGCGTGGCCTTTTGCTGACACGGGAATCAGCAGACACAGCAGACGAGGCCACTGAGGACTGGCTGCCAGAACAGGCCTCAGTGTCGGCGGCAGGAGTTGCAGAGGGGGGAGGAGCAGTGCGTTTCCGCACTCCTGCTGGTGCTGCTGGAGGAGCAGGAGGGCGGGTGGCTGCTGTTGCTGCTGCTGCTGCTGAAGGCTGTGCAGTGATGGGTGTGGTGCCACTGCCAGCACCAGATGCCTTCAGCCTCTGGAACTCCTCATGCTGGTGGAAATGTTTAGCCGCAAGGTGGTTGATGAGCGAGCTGGTGCTGAACTTTAAGGGGTCTGCACCTCTGCTCAACTTCCGCTGACAGTGGTTGCAAGTGGCGTACTTGCTGTACACAGTGGGCATGGTGAAATATCGCCAGATTGGTGACAGAAACATCCCCCTACGGCATGGAAGCGCTGCTGCCTGTCTCCCTGTGGTGGTTGGGGGGGGGGCTTGGGTGCGGCTGGTGGTGGTACTGGCTGATGCTGCTGCTGCTGCTGCTGAGCCTGAGACACCAGCAGGGTGTGGGACGCTGCCAATGCTTGCAATGATGCGCCTCCTTGCAAGGCCCACAAGCGCATCCTCCTCCTCCTCCTCAGAGCTGCTGAGGACGACATCCCCTGGAGGTGGTGGCACCCAGTCTCTGTCTGTCACCGGGTCATCATCATCCTCCCCCTCCTGAAACATGTCCTGCTGGGATGATGACCCCCCAAACTCCTCTCCTGATGCATGGATGGGAGGCTTGACTGTCGCCACAGTCTTGCTGTCCAATCCCTCCTCCCCCAAAGTGCCCATCAGCATCTCCTCCTCAAAATCGCCAACAACAGCAGACAATACCCTGATGGTGCCTGGGGTAAAAAGACTGCTGAGTGACAGGTCGGCGACTGATGGTGAACTGGCCTCCTCCCCAGGCCCTGCTGGGCGGCTGCTGCGAACAGGGGTGGTGGTGGTGGTGGTGGTGGTGGTGGTGAGGGTGGAGGCCTCGGATGCAGAGCTGATGGCGGGCTGCTCATCCTCCGTCATGAGTTGCACCACAGTGTCTGCATCCTTTTCCTCAATGGGACGTTTCCGACCCGGCTGGAGGAAAATGGGAGCAGGTGCTACACGCTGCTGCTGCTGTGTCTCTGCAGCGTGAGTTGCAGATGCTCCTGCTGGGCGGCGCCCAAGGCGTCCACGGCCAGTGGCTATGGGAGGAATGTTAGCCACTGACGCTGCTGCTGCTGCTGCGGAACTGTGCATGGTGGCGCGCCCGCGGCCGCGGCTTGCCACAATGCTGCTCCCTCTCCTCCTGATTCCCTTGCTGCCCTTCCCCTTGCCCAAACCGCGCTGGCTGCCACTTCCAGACATCTTCAATGTTTTGGGCGTATAGACAAAAGTTTTTTAAAAGGGCGGGTGAAAAGTGGGGTACTTTAATGGAGTGGGTTGGTTGGTGAGGTGACTGAGTGAGTGTCCCCTAGTACAGTAAGTAAGTAGTAACAGTCAGGAAGTACAACTAGCAGTTACAATAATCAGTAGTAATCACAAGTAAATTTAGTGTGTGTACACTCAGACAGTGAGTGCACGCACGCAGGAGCTAGTAGCCTATGAACAGAACACAGTGACTGAGTGTCCTAGACTCCTAGTACAGTAAGAGTAAGTAGTAACAGTAAGTAGAACTAACTAATTACAATAATCAATCAGCGATCAGAAGGAAATGGAGTGTGGGTGGTGTGTGTACACTCAGACAGTGAGTGACCGCACGCAGGAGCTAGTAGCCTATGGACAGTGACTGAGTGTCCTAGACTCCTAGTACAGTAAGAGTAAGTAGTAACAGTAAGTAGAACTAACTAATTACAATAATCAATCAGCGATCAGAAGGAAATGGAGTGTGGGTGTGTGTACACTCAGACAGTGAGTGCACGCACGCAGGAGCTAGTAGCCTATGAACACAGTGACTGAGTGTCCTAGACTCCTAGTACAGTAAGAGTAAGTAGTAACAGTAAGTAGAACTAACTAATTACAATAATCAATCAGCGATCAGAAGGAAATGGAGTGTGGGTGGTGTGTGTACACTCAGACAGTGAGTGACCGCACGCAGGAGCTAGTAGCCTATGAACACAGTGACTGAGTGTCCTAGACTCCTAGTACAGTAAGAGTAAGTAGTAACAGTAAGTAGAACTAACTAATTACAATAATCAATCAGCGATCAGAAGGAAATAGAGTGTGGGTGGTGTGTGTACACTCAGACAGTGAGTGACCGCACGCAGGAGCTAGTAGCCTATGGACAGTGACTGAGTGTCCTAGACTCCTAGTACAGTAAGAGTAAGTAGTAACAGTAAGTAGAACTAACTAATTACAATAATCAATCAGCGATCAGAAGGAAATGGAGTGTGGGTGTGTGTACACTCAGACAGTGAGTGCACGCACGCAGGAGCTAGTAGCCTATGAACACAGTGACTGAGTGTCCTAGACTCCTAGTACAGTAAGAGTAAGTAGTAACAGTAAGTACAACTAACTAATTACAATAATCAATCAGCGATCAGAAGGAAATAGAGTGTGGGTGGTGTGTGTACACTCAGACAGTGAGTGCACGCACGCAGGAGCTAGTAGCCTATGAACACAGTGACTGAGTGTCCTAGACTCCTAGTACAGTAAGAGTAAGTAGTAACAGTAAGTAGAACTAACTAATTACAATAATCAATCAGCGATCAGAAGGAAATGGAGTGTGGGTGGTGTGTGTACACTCAGACAGTGAGTGACCGCACGCAGGAGCTAGTAGCCTATGAACACAGTGACTGAGTGTCCTAGACTCCTAGTACAGTAAGAGTAAGTAGTAACAGTAAGTAGAACTAACTAATTACAATAATCAATCAGCGATCAGAAGGAAATGGAGTGTGGGTGGTGTGTGTACACTCAGACAGTGAGTGACCGCACGCAGGAGCTAGTAGCCTATGAACACAGTGACTGAGTGTCCTAGACTCCTAGTACAGTAAGAGTAAGTAGTAACAGTAAGTACAACTAACTAATTACAATAATCAATCAGCGATCAGAAGGAAATAGAGTGTGGGTGGTGTGTGTACACTCAGACAGTGAGTGACCGCACGCAGGAGCTAGTAGCCTATGAACACAGTGACTGAGTGTCCTAGACTCCTAGTACAGTAAGAGTAAGTAGTAACAGTAAGTAGAACTAACTAATTACAATAATCAATCAGCGATCAGAAGGAAATGGAGTGTGGGTGTGTGTACACTCAGACAGTGAGTGCACGCACGCAGGAGCTAGTAGCCTATGAACACAGTGACTGAGTGTCCTAGACTCCTAGTACAGTAAGAGTAAGTAGTAACAGTAAGTAGAACTAACTAATTACAATAATCAATCAGCGATCAGAAGGAAATGGAGTGTGGGTGGTGTGTGTACACTCAGACAGTGAGTGACCGCACGCAGGAGCTAGTAGCCTATGGACAGTGACTGAGTGTCCTAGACTCCTAGTACAGTAAGAGTAAGTAGTAACAGTAAGTAGAACTAACTAATTACAATAATCAATCAGCGATCAGAAGGAAATGGAGTGTGGGTGGTGTGTGTACACTCAGACAGTGAGTGACCGCACGCAGGAGCTAGTAGCCTATATGAACAGTGACAGTGAGTGTCCCTACGGGTACAGTAAGAGTAAGTAGTAAGTAAGTACAACTAACTAACAATAATCTATCAGTAATCAGAAGGAAATAGAGTGTGTGTACACACAGACAGTGAGTGAGTGCACACACGCAGGAGCTAGCTAGTAGCCTATAAACAGTGACAGTCAGTGAGTGTCCTACTCCTAGTACAGTATAACTACAATACTATTAGTAAAGGACAGCAGAAATACTGGTATAGATGAGAGAAATAAACAGAGGACAGCTGCCCACAGAGGCAAGGCCCCCCTGAGGCCTAAACCTGTAAGCTTGCAGCAGCTGCCTGTCTCTAATGTAACACACAAGCTACTAACTAAAATACAATGTCTATCTAACTAACAACAATATAGGTGTATATGGCAGGTGTAGGTGAGCAAAAACGCTAGGTAAATGATCACAATAGAGCACTTGCTAAGCCAAAGCACAAAGGAGCAACTCTCTCTCTGTACAAGTCTCAGGCAAGCATGGAGAAACGGAACATGGCGGCCGCTATTTATAGGGTAGGGGCTGGCCAGGGTCCCCCTCTGTGATTGGCTGCCGTCAGAGGGCCTGGGAGCCCTCTGATTGGCTCTAAGGACATCAATCTGGGCTATGACGCTATTCGAGCTCGGTACCGAGCTCGAATAGCGCCGGGTTGCTCGAATAGCTCGAATAGTGAATGGGCTATTCGAGTGTACTCGGATAGCCCATTCGAATAGCTCCAGCTATTCGGAGCTCGAATACCGAGCTCGAATAGCTGAAAAAGAGCTCGAATATTCGAGCTACTCGAATATTCGAGCTCTGCTGAGCACCACTGATTGCAAGAGTTAATAAACCCCCTGTTTTATGTATATATGTAATTTCTTCTAAAAAATAAATACAAAACAAAACAAAACAGTACACACATTTTGCTTATTATGTTACAAGTCAATTCAGTGACATGAGATAAAAATATACACATATGATACTACCCCCTACTAAGAAATTATGTGAAATCCCTGACTGTTTTCCAGTACAGAAAGAGCAAAAAAAAAAACAAAAAACAACAAGGTGTTATCTATGCAAAAGAGCTTCTCTGAGCTAGTCAACAGCTAGTTAACTGCTAGTCAACAGCTTGTTGAAATCAGTCCCAGTTTCCAGAGAGTAAATTTAAGTTTAAACTGTGAGAGAGCGCTTGAGATAAAGCTTTACTGCAGAGATGTCCAAAGGGTTATCAGTTCTGCCTATTTTACAGCTTAAGTACCTGCGGACCGATGCAGTTTAAATCTACGCAGGTGGCGCTGCGGTTCTGACCGGGCGTAAACTCTACGTCCCATTCACCGCGTGCCCCCGCCCGTACCCGCTGCTCTCGCCACTCTGTCCCCGCTGCAATGTGCTGTCCTGCTGCCTCTATGACGGCAGAGCACTGTGAGCCGGGAAGGAGCCGTTTTCATTGGCTTCTGGCCCTGTCATTCCTGTAAGCCGTTCCCATTGGCTTACATTGAGTGACAGGGTCAGGAGCCAATGAAAGCGGCTCCTGACCAGTGCACACCGCTCTGCCGTCATAGCGACAGATTTTAGTGGCGATTCGTCGGGAAGCGGCGGTTTACTGTACCAGCACCCTCTGGTCCTTAAGGGGGCAGAGGGTGCTGGTACTGAAGTGGTTAAGAAGCAGACTGTGGATTTTAAACTGCAACTGTGACAGCGTGATGGAATGTCATAAATAAAGATATATGACTAAAAATAAAAATATGAGAATCATTTATTTTCTACTAATGTTCTTTTTATTAACGGCACTACACATATAAATTCACTGACTTAGTGCTGATATGTTCAAACTTAATGTTCTGTTTTGGTGCTGGCAGGGGTAGAGCGCTGCACTATAGCAATTTACATACATATAAATTAATTGGCCCTTATTCAATTCACTTTTTATCCTACGGTAAGTTTTCTTCTAGGTGTTAATTATCTTCTTTTACTACAATCTACTGATCATTACCTACTAGCCACTAATATTTACTGACCACTGACTGACTGCCATTAGAAACTAAAAGACAAACACTTATATAGGGCTTTTCTCCTGGCAGACTCAAAGCACCAGAGCTACAGCCACTAGGACACGCTCTATAGGCAGTAGCAGTGTTAGGGAGACTTGCCTAAGGTAAGATCCAAGATTCGAACCCTGGTCTCCCATGTCAGAGGCAGAGCCCATAACCATTACACCATCCAGCCAAACTACTTAACACTATCTGCATGTCACTGCTATTCCCTACCATAATTAATGCATGCTGCTTGTCGTTGTTAATAGAGTACCTGCACATTACTGGTATTTGTGTTATTGTTGGTGACATCTGCATGTCATTGATGATATCTTTATGTCATTGACATCTGCTAGTTATTGCTAATGTCTGCACATTTTTGGAATTTGCCTGCTTACTTTTGGAAGTTGCAATGCTTTTTTTTTTTTTAGAACACTTTAGAACTCCTCTATTGTTTTAATTGGGTCCTCTTGCACTGTTCTGGTGTTGCACACAACATACTGTTGCATGCAAATTACTAGGCAGTACACATGTCTACCATTCATGACGATGAATGGCAACTGTTCTGCACTGGAACAACTGTGCACCCGACAGCAAAAACCTTGGATGTGCAAATGGAAGAGTGCCATATAAAATAAATGGCATGCAGAGGAACATCAGACTTGGAGAAGAACCTGGCATATGCTTGCTTATCTTGTTATCAACAAGTTTTCCCAAGCAGTGGCAGCAGCTACAGCAAATACAATTCTGCAATGCATAAAATGAGAAATCATGACATGCTATTAAATACTACTCACTCTGTATGAGTCATTTGTAAAGTCACACATGGGATACAGTTTTGGGCACATCACTATAGGAAGGTCATTGACGTTCTACAATAGGCACAAAAACAGTAGTAAACCGTAGTAACAGTAAGTAAATAATCACAGGAATTAATGATCTCACTTACCAGAAAAGGTTGGATAAACCGGGATTAAGGCCCATACATGTGCTCAATAGATTTCCCCTGAAGGGCATCATCAGTATCTGATCCCATTCGAGTGACATTGCCACTTGACTGAGGCTGTACAGACACATCATCAGCCTGTTGCAAAGTGTGTGTGTGTGTGGGGGGGGGGGTGCTAATGGAG
The DNA here is from genome assembly GCF_040937935.1 of Hyperolius riggenbachi. NCBI lineage: Eukaryota > Metazoa > Chordata > Amphibia > Anura > Hyperoliidae > Hyperolius > Hyperolius riggenbachi. The sequence continues at coordinate 64,332,673 of NC_090652.1, forward strand.
CGGTGAAGATATGATGTCACATGGTGGGCAGGGCCAACGGTAAGTACTACTACTATCTATCAGCTACCGCTCAGTCTTGTTGATCCATTTAGCAAATCGCTAGCTGGGTGGTAGTCAGGAATTGGGGGCTGCTGTACACATGTCAAATTAGTAACAGAGGTGGTCTTTATCAGCCAACCAGGGCTGGTTTTAGACATTTTGCTGCCTGCCTCCCCCCTCATCACTCACGGTCATAACACAGCACAACAAGCTGCTTTTCCCCAACAATGACCTCTTCACCTCTCTCTCTTCTTACTTTTCCACCTACTCTGACTGCATGCTGTTAGTGTAGACACATTACAAACATGCTGCCCCTGTAATCTCTGCACCTGATGCAAATGTTTCACCTTGCTTCATGGGAGAACCGGCCCTGCAGCCAACTTTGATCTACCGTGTTTACTGGACTTCATTTGGCTTCAAAAAAAGGTAACTGAGAGGTAACCTAACTGACATATAAATATATCAGAAGGCAATACAAAAGCTTGGAAGATAAGTGCTTTGCAATGGGGTAGCAATAGGGGGTGCAGGGGTAGCAACCGCATCTGGGCCCTTGGGCCAGAAGGGCCCCAAGGGGCCCTCCCTCAACAACAATATTAGCTCTCTATTGGTCCTGTGTTGATAATAATCACTTCTATAGATACTTTGAATAGTGGTCATTAACAATCTGTTTCCCATCCCCTTCTTGCACCTCTGACACTATAGAAATCCTTGACAGGCTTTGGTGCGCCGTATCAATTGTTATGTATAGAGTGCTTGTCGGGCCCAATGTAACACTTGCACCGGGTCCCATAGCTACACCACTGGTGCTTTGTCATTGATTTAGAAAGGGTTTTGTTTTACAGTAAGAATGATTAAAGTCAGCAATATTTTACCATAAAAAGTAGTTATGGCAAACTCTATATCTGCATTTAAAGGAGGATCAGATGCTTTCCATTGCATTCAATGAAATCCACAGCTTTAATTGCTAGGTACTAGGTTATTCCCAGCTGTGTTGATCCAGGGATTTTATCTGACTGTCATCTGGAGTCCCCTTTTAAAGCTAATTGGTCCAAGCCTTGAAAGGGTTTCATCTTTCTCTGGATCAACTGGGATATGTGAGGATGCAGCTAGGGCAGTGTTTTTTTTTTTCTTTTTTTTAATTATTATTATTTCCTGGTTGAACTAGTGCTATAAAATGAGTCCTTTAAGTTTCACAGACTAGCAATAAACAGACTTTGAACGCTCTGGAGAAAAACAAGCAAGGAAATCTCTGTGCGCTGTAGATCATTTTCTAAAGCACAGATGACTCTAAGAAAGCCTCGGCAGTCATGGATATCCATGAACTGAAAGCTTTTATTCAATATTTTAACTTAGAAAGCCTAAAAGTTAATTATGGGTATAAACGAGTTCTTGTGCAGCTGTTTGGGTACCTGGGTCATGGGAAGTCCTCATTTATTAATTCCTGTAAGTATGTTTTGGATGGTGGCCCATATGAGAACTGTGCTGGTGCAGGCAGCTCTGATGAGGGTCGGACAACAAAGAGAATATCCTACAAGCTGACGGACAGAATTATTCTGGTGGACAACAGGGGTTGTGCTACTATGAGCAGCTACGAGACTGGAGAGATCTTTGCTCAGCTCGGTGAGTAACATACACCACATCTCAACTATTATAAAACACTTGAACTTATACATTCTTAACTGTAGATCAGCCTGCAGTGAACAAATAAAGTACCATTCTTATATTATCTTATATTATCCTACACATTATGACTGTTTCAGCCTTTTTGTGTTATAATTGTTATGCTTAGACCCAAGCTAGCATTAGCTTGAAACGTATCTAAAGTCTTGGTGAAGTTAGGGATAAAATATTTTCTGCTGCTAACAATGGTCATAAATGAGCGGACAACAGCCACACAGGTTTGTTTGCTTTTCCACATTGTTCTTCAAAGTGTCTGGAAGGTTTTCACGGCCCACTCATGGACATTTGTCCAACGTTCTACAAACTCTGCTATAGCAATAGTGTGTCAGGTTAAAAAAAAAAACAAGTTCCCCTTCTTGGAAATGCTCGTAAGCAGTTGTACACTGAAGCAGTGAATTTGGGCACAATTTATGAACCAGGAATGTGGACACTGCCACAGGTGCTCTTGTTAAGCAAATAAATTATAATGGTGGAGTTAAAGCGGCAGTGGAGTTAAAGCAGAACTCTGCTTCTGCTATGGAGATGGCAACAGCACATGCATGTAATAGGGGCAGCTGAAATTGGCTGGGGACATTATTGAACTATGGAAAAGGAAGGGGGGGCAGAAAGGGGGTAAAGTGTTGCCTTGGGGTTTTGAGCAGCTTCATAGCTGCTCTGCTGGGAGCAGTAGTGCATAGACGTATGACTACACAGTGGCTTTATGTAGGTAAGGGGCTGTGTTAGGCATATTTATGGGGGGAGGTTGGTGTTAGGAGTAGGTGGGGAAATCAGGGATTGTAGAATACCGATATAATTATCAAAATTCTGCTATCGGTATTGTCTCACACCCATCTATCAGGAACCCCTCTTACATGCATGCATTGTACACTGTTTATGCAATGGTACCATACAGGTATCTTACAGAAGTTCAGTTGCAGAACTGTCCCTCAGAAGATAATTAAAATGTTCATGAAATGAAATCAACTGCTCTGGGTGCTAATAGAATCTCTGATCTATAAACTGGTTTGAGTGTGTTAAGTGGGATATACTGTGAGGTGGGACTTCTACTCAGAACCATACCACAATGCCACACCAACTCATTTGAGTGAGCTACCCCTTATTTCTATAGAGCTTCTGGATCCCTGAAAACATTTAGCTAAGTAAAATGGCACAAAAGGCCATTGTAGGTGGAGAATTGAAAAAAGAAAACAAAAAAAAAAAGAAAAATAACAACAATAACTACTGTACAATATTAATATTGGCGCCCAAAGGTATAGCCAGATAGCTCATGGTGATCCAGAACCACTATCCCATAGAGCATACATGACAAATCTGGCCCGCAGAGCCATGAAATTTTGCCCTCAAGTGATTTCCCCACTTTACATTACATTCGGCCCACTCTAGACCACAATGGATGCTTTATTTCAGCAAGGAAGCCATATGGCGGAGGGAGAGGGAAAGCACTAGACACCAGGAAACTGCATATGGGAAGGAGGAGGGCCACTAGACTCCAGGGAACTCTATAGGGGAGGGAGGAGACATAAGACACCAGGGAATTGTACAGGGGAAGGAATAGGGGCCACTACACACCAGGGAACTGTATAGGGTGGGTGGCATTAGTTACCAGTGAACTTTATGAGGGAGGTGGCCAGTGCCACTAGACATTGAGATTGGCCCATGACTTGGTCCCAGTGTTCAATTTTGGTCCACTTTGCATTTGCGTTTGACACCCCTGCCATAGAGCCATATCAATCCATGCCATGCACTGATGTGAACCAGAAAGTCCAAAACAGGCTGTATATGTTGGATTGGTGTAGCTCTGTAATATGCATTAGCTACAAGCTGACTATACACCAGAGGTGGATGTGTGTCTGGCTTTCAGGGGCATACAGAGATGCTTTGTATATTCAGGAGTGCATTATGGGAAACCACAGTTGCTCACTTAAAGTGAGCCGAGTAAAAATATTCAAAATAAACACATGATGTACCTGCAAATGAATACTACACGATTACCTCACCATCAGCTCCTCCATTTTCTTCCTACAACATTCCTTCCAGTTCTGACAAGAATTTAATAGAACTGAAATATATCCATTGCTGTCAGTTATAACTGAAAGGACAACTGATGAGCAAGGTAATGTTCTTGTTTCCCTATGGCTCAAGTGGGTGATATTACAGTTTAACAGTGTGCTGACCAGGAAACTGTTATGTGGTAATGGCCATTTTCAAAATGGAGGATGGAGAATTCCATTGATTGCAGTGGATAAACATGGTGCAGGATCTGAGAGGAGAAAAAGAATTAGGAGTAGAATACAGTACATGGGAGGTAATATGACTTGTGTATGTTTATTTTTGACTTTTCATTTTCAGTTCAGGTTTACTTTAAAGATTAACTATTGCAAATACCTTCTGTTTTAAGAAGGCAAGATTCCATTTTATACTGGAGCCCATCTACACACAACATTTTTTACCAAATAAGAATTCCTGCCTGTTTTTTACACTTGTGTGTGGGACCGTATTTGAAGAAAATGTACCCATTAAGGTCACAAAACACAATAAAAACAAAAGTTTTAACTCTTTCTCTTTTAAGTTAACTTAGCTTTACTGCATAAATTAAACTAACTTTGTTGCATGCTTCTTAACCCTCCTGGCAGTCTATTAGAAACCGCCAGGGGGCAGCGCAGCACTATTTTTTAATTATTTTTTTTTTAAAATCATGTACAGCGGCATCCCCCCGCCCGCTTCGATCGATCTTTGATCTTTGATCAGGAAATCCCGTTCAAAGAACGGGATTTCCTGAAGGGCTTCCCCCATCGCCATGGCGACAGGGCGGGATGACGTCACCGACGTCATGGACGTCGTGACGTCTAAGGGAGTCCCGATCCACCCCTCAGTGCTGCCTGGCACTGATTGGCCAGGCAGCGCACGGTGTCTCTGGGTGGGGTGCAACACGGCACGATGAACAGCGGCGATCGTGCGCAGAGCGGCGGCGATCAGAATGCACACGCATCTAGCAAAGTGCTAGCTACGTGTTGCAAAGAAAAAAGTGAGCAAATCGGCCCAGCAGGGCCTGAGAAATCCTCCTGTGCGGCATAGCCCGAGCTCAGCTCGGGCTTACCGCCAGGAAGGTTAAAGAATACCAGAGCCAAAATAACCTAGAGATATGGGAGCGCAGGCATATACTGTTACCTCACTTTCTGGAGTTGGGCACTACTGCGCAGGTGCTGGCCGGGCTGCGCGCATCCCATGGCCGGGAGCACTCTGCACATGAGTATGACATCACGCGTATGATGTGATGACATCATAAACATGCACAGAGTTCTCCTGGCCGCGGGCACACGCTGTAGGACATGCGCTGCACAGCTCGGCCAACACCTGCGCAGTAGTGCCCGACTCCGGCGACCTAGAAAAGGCTGCCAGAGGCATTTAGGTAGGAGGTGGAGGCAGAAAGGAGAATGGGGGGAGCAGTAAGCATCAGGTCAGGTCACAGTATATGCTTGCTCCTCCCATTTCTCTAGGTTATTTTGGCTCTGGTATCCTTTAACGGTGTGCTATGAAAACTGTATATAAAACAATATGCTACAAATTACGTTATCTTGGAGGCAAAACAGTAGGTATTGGAGGGCTTCAAGTTTGGCAGTGATGACCCGGGCCCTACAGAGCCGGACGGTCATCTCATAGTTCATAATGTAGAAAAAAAAATCCTTAGCTAGTCCAGTTGATTATATTGTATTTCCAACGAAAACAGTTATGAAGGTTTGTTCATGTTACACCAGACAAGCAATTTTTTATCTTTTGATGTGTGTGTTACAGTCAACTTGCTGCCTTTGGATCAGACGGTGGAGTGGAGCAAAGGCTTCCAGCTTGTAAATAGAATCGTGGAGGCAGAAAGCGAGGTTCAGAAATCAGACTTCATTTTCCCTGTGTTTATCTACAGGTAACTTTCTTAGATAATAATATGTTATCGCTAGGGGCACTCAAGTGTTTTGTTGGCAAGAATGCTATAGCTGAAGAGAAAATTAGATTCTCCCTCTTGTTTTTTTTTTTCTTTAGAAGGTATCTGGGTCGCACAGTGGTGTATTGGTTAGGTCTCTCGTTTTGCAGTCAATGCTTGGTGCCCTGTTTGAATCTCAGCTAGGTTCCTGTTTGAATCTCAGCTAAGGCACTATCTGCAGGGAGTTTGTATGTTTTCCCTGTGTCTGTGTGGGTTTCCTCTGGGCACTCTGGTTTCCTCCCACATCCCCAAAACATACAGATAAGTTAATTGGCTTCCCCCTAAATTGGCCTTTAAGAGACACCTAAGCCTACAAAAAAGGCTCACCTGTTTACTCACCTGGGGCTTCTACCAGCCCCCTGCAGCTGTCTGGTGCCCTCACAGTCACGATCGGATCCTCTTGTCCCCCGCCGCCAGCTACTGCCACTTTGCCGACAGGCCTGGCCACGCGTCTCCTTCCACACGTTCCCATCCGCAATAGCATCCTGCGCCTGTGAACGCATGGAAGGAGATGCATGGCCAGGCCTGTGCAAGAACAGTAAGCCTGTTGGCCGAAAATGAAAGTAGCTGGTGGCGAGGGAAAGGAGGATCCATGAATGACTGGAAGGGCACCGGACAGCTGCAGGGGGCTGGTAGAAGCCCCAGGTGAGTAAAACTGATTTTTTTTCGTAGGCTTAAGGGTCCTTTAAGGTGGCCATATATCAGGTGACTTGGCGACCAATTGGCCATCCAATTTGATTATTGTAATTGAATTGGAAGAATATTGTGCATGCCTAATCAACTATGTAACCAATTTTGGGCCAAAATTGGTTGCATTAATCGGCTGGACATGTTGCAAGATGTAGGGCCGAGTGCACTCAGAGACAGTGGCGGACATGGACATGTAATGTATAGTACACGGGGGGGGGGGGGAACATTACACATTAGGGGGACAACATTGGGCCGATGGTGGTGGATGTGGTGTCACAAGGCTGTTTCCGGTCGATTTCTGCATAAGATTTGATTGGGAATCAGCCTGCGGTGTTTGGCCAGCCGACAGATCTCTCTCTAATCAGATTCGTTTAGAGAGAGATTTGTCCCTTGGTTGAATCTGCCAATCATCGCTAGATGTATGGCTACCTTTAGACTATTATGTATACATTATACAATATAGACATATGACTATGGTAGGGATTAGATTGTGAGCTATTCTGAGGGACAGTTTAGTAACTATAGACTATATGTACTCTGTACAGCGCTGTGGAAGATGTTGGCGCTATATAAATACTAAATAATATTAAAAAGGGCCAAAAGCAAATTCTAAAACTAATCATGTGGAATAAGTAGAATGAAAGTTCTCTGAAACCTGGATAGACCTGATTAATTTAAAACACAGTGTGCAACAGGACCTGGGAACTAGCAAACACGGTGAAAGGGATTGTTTGTTTTTTGGTTTGTTTAACCCTCCTGGCGGTTTGTCAAAATCCACCAGGGGGCAGCAAATACGTTTTTTTTTTTATTTTTTTTTCTTCATGTAGCGAGACGAGGTCTCGCTACATGATAGCCGCAGCTCAGCGGCATCCCCCCAGCCCCTCCGATCGCCGCCAGCGATCGGAGATCAAGAGATCCCGTTCAAAGAACGTGATCTCTTGGAGGGCTTCCCCCGTCACCATGGCGACGGGGCGGGATGACGTCACCGACGTCATCGACGTCGTGACGTCAAAGGGGACTCCGATTCACCCCACAGCGCTGCCTGGCACTGATTGGCCAGGCAGCGCACGGGGTCTGGGGGGGCGGCTGCGGCGACGCGTATAGTGGCGGATCGGCGGGTAGCAGCGGCGATCGGGCACTGCACGCAGCTAGCAAAGTGCTAGCTGCGTGCAGCAAAAAAAAAATTATGCAAATCGGCCCAGCGGGGCCTGAGCGGTGCCTCCTGGCGGCATAGCCCGTGCTCAGCACGGGCTTACCGCCAGGGAGGTTAATGTGTTTAGCGGGACAAAGGCTACTTTTATATTCCTGCGTGAAAACCTCAAGGCTTGTACACATGTCCAAATTTTCCAACGTGTGGACGAATAAACGACAAACTGATAAGCGGCAGTTTGCCCAATCCAACTTGCGGATCAGTTGGGACGACTATCGGACAAACGACTGTCAAGTCAGTGCATGTGTACAAACAACTTCTAGTCGTTTGACCAACTAATAGATGTGCAAACAAACAGTTGTTTGATCCAGCCAATTGTTTGTTTGATGTGCACAGTGGAGATCAGATGATAGCCGCCATTAGCAAGTTGGATAAACAATGTGTAAATTAGTTTGAACAAGAAAGACTATGGGATATCAACCTCATATGCATCACGCCTGACTCACCTTTAAACAACCAATATGGAAAAAGTACTATAATGCTGGGGATACACGGTACGTTTCTTTTATCAATCGAGCCACTGACGGCTCGATTAATAATTTTCCTGACATGTCCGATACCCCGCCGGATTGATTCCGCGCTCAATACCAGCGGGCAGGACAATAGAAGAAACGAGCGGAAGATAAGAAGCCGCCCGCAGGGACGAGCGGGAATCGATCCAGGGCGCCCGCGGGGACGAGCAGGGACGCGCCGAAATCTATCGAGTGGCTCGATACACGGTACAAAACGTATCGTGTATCCCCAGCATGAGGGAGCACATGTAAATTAGTTTATTGGCTACTTTGTTGGTAAGTGTGTACAGGACATTTGAACGATTTGTTGTTTGCTCTTAAAGTCGTTCAAAAGACCAAACCAAATGGCATCAGGCATTAAGTTGGATGTGTGTATGCATCTTTAGCTTGTAAAGGGAATGGATCTGCACCAACCACAAGAATATTATAGAGTACTAATTTTTTACATGCTATTAAGCATTTGATCATGTTATTGCATTTTTGTAATACCCACTAGAATATTGTTAATATACATACTGGTGCTGTAACCACTAGTAGTCTGTTTGCTAAACTTAGCTTGTAGGTCATATTTTCCTTATATCCGTAAACCATCTTGAATAGTTTATGGGGACTGCTGCTGTTTCTACTGGATTTACCCACGTCTACAGCTGTAGCTACATATTACATACATATTGCAGCTTGTGGTATGCATTGTGGCATGCATCTCCTGGCATGCATTGCAGATTCTTTGAAGTGTAGCCAGCAGTGATGCTCGGATACCCCCAATCAGAATTTGAGTGATCACAAATTCAACTCTGCCCACGTATGAATTGACTCGTGATCACGACCACGAATAGAAACAGATAACTGACTCGAGTTCGGTTTTGAGTCGAATAACTGCATGTAATCACAAATCACAAACTTTAACGGTTAATAGCAAGTCCCCTTAAATGCTAGAAACTCCAAATTTGCCAGATATGTTAAGCAGAACAGCGGAAACAAGGGGAAACAAATTAAAAAATACCTTATACTTTGAGAAAATCGATTTTTAAAATTTCAAAGTAAAAAAGTATACACTTATACAGTAGGGAACCTTAACCGACACATACATTAAAAACAACTATTCCAGTCAATGTAGATAGTACAGCAGACACTTACCGCACTGTCTGCTGTTTTAAATTGTGCTTCTGAGCCCTGTAGTGCGCCTCGTCATTTTCGGCTGACTGATCAGTTGCACAGTACTTTCCCCGGAAGTACTGTTGACTAATCCACTTCCCTGCGCCCGTCTCTATTTCACGCCTGCACAGTAGTCCAACTTGAGTGCAGGCACATTGTGAATCATAGCGTGCGCGTGCCTTTCTATGGCCGGCTGTGGTTTCCTCTTACAAGCTAACAGTGGGTGGTACTTTATTGATTGAGGAAACACAGCCGGCATCTGCACAGTTAGTGCGCATGCTCCCCACTGAGTCGATCTGTCTGCGTGCTTGTACGCCGCAGCAGAATCTGACAGTGCGGGAGTACATGATCAGAACAACACATCCTGGGCTCCACGCTGCCCCGGAAGTAATAGCTCCCATTCTGCGCCATGTTTGTGACGTCATCAAATCAAAACTCTGCCACCAACGGAGAACGGGGATGAGCAGAGCGGCGGAAATCAGTTAGAAAAGCACAGTGCAATGTAAGAAGTATGGGAAATGTTTTATTTGAAAAACTGCTCACAGTTAAGGTTCCCTTTAAATGTGGCAAATGACAGTTCGTTAATTAAGAAAAACTTGTCGACTTTAGCGCTTAATAGAATAGCCCCCTTACATAATATTTTCCTATTTTTTTTAAATGTTTAATTTTTTTTTATGTTCAGAGTGTGGGGAATAAATGACGTAGGGTTCCTCCTACCCAGCATATTCAACCCCTTGTCCCCCATGCAGGCTGGGGTAGCCAGAATGTGGAGCCCCGGTCAACTACAAAGTACCCCTTACCCATTTCCATAAAGGGTTAAGTAAAATAAAAACACAACAACAAAAAAAGTCCTTTAATATTCTAAATTAACCAGAAATAGTTACCTGTACCTTTAAAAAATGTTCCTATGCCAATATCTTTGGAAAAGGTCCCACTTCAATATCCTGTAATTTTTGTGATCTTCTTAAGTTCATTGAAGATCTCCACCGGCCTCCACCACACACGCCGCTCCCCGCCGCAGCTCTCAGCTATACTAAGTATAGCTGAGAGCGCGTCCACCTATGCAGACGCTATACTGCTGGCTCCCGCTGTCTTCCCTGCCTCTCACACCTGACACCCTCACCCATGCTGGAACCTAGTGCACCCGGTGGAGATCTTCAATACATTTCAGAAGATCGCAAGATTAGAGGATATTGGCGTGGGACCTTTTCCGAGGATATTGGCGCGGGAACATTTTTTTTAAAGGTACAGAAAAGTACTTCTGGCTAATTTTTCTGGTTAATTTAGAATATCAAAGGACCTTTTTCATAGTTGTGTTGTTATTTCACTTAAAGGGATACTGTAGGGGGTCGGGGGAAAATGAGTTGAAGTTACCCGGGGCTTCTAATGGTCCCCCGCAGACATCCTGTGCCCGCGCAGCCACTCACCGATGCTCCGGCCCCGCCTCCGGTTCACTTCTGGAATTTCAGACTTTAAAGTCTGAAAACCACTGCGCCTGTGTTGCCGTGTCCTCGCTTCCCCTAATGTCAACAGGAGCGCGCGGCGCAGGCACAGACCATACTGGTCCTGCACAGTACGCTCCTGGTGACGTCAGTAGGAGAGAGGACACGGCAACGCAGGCGCAGTGGTTTTCATACTTTAAAGTCTGAAATTCCAGAAGTGAACCAGAGGTGGGGCCGGAGCATTGGGGAGTGGCTGCGCGGGCACAGGATGCCTGCGGGGGACCATTAGAAGCACCGGGTAACTTCAACTAATTTTCCCCTGACCCCCCTACAGTGTCCCTTTAACCCTTTGTGGAAATGGGTAAGGGGTACTTTGTACCCCTATACTCATTTCTTCTGGGAGGGGGGTGGGCATCTGGTGGTCCCCTTCTTAAAGGGGACTCCCAGATGACCCCCTCCCCGTCCCCCGGGATTTATTGCCCCCACCTTCTCCTGGGGCACCGAAGGTGGGAAAAAGCCCCATACCATGGACCATGTGGGCTGGTATAGCTCAAGGTGCGAAGTCACAGTCGGCCGGGGCTCCGCATTCTGGCTATCCCAGCCTGCATGGGGGACAAGGGGTTAAATATGCTGGGTAGGGGGGACCCCACATCATTCCCCCCCCCCCCCCCCACACACACACACTCTGAACATTAAAAAAATAAACATTTTTGAAAAATAGGAACAAATTATTTTTCCTACTGTTTTTTTTTTTTTTTTTTTTTTTAACATATCCTGCAATTTTGGTGTTTCTACCATATAAGGGGGCTTTGCTATTAACTGCTAAAGTCAGTGGGTTTTGCTTCCTTAACAAACTCATTTACCACAATTAAATATAAACTTTTTTCTTTTGAAATTTTAAAATCGATTTTATCTTCTTATAGTGAACCTTAAAGAGACACTGAAGCAAACAAAAATATATGATATAATGAATTGGTTGTGTACTATGAATAATTACTAGAAGATTAGCAGCAAAGAAAATATTCTCATATTTTTATTTTCAGGTATATAGTGTTTTTTCTAACATTGCATCATTCTCTAATATGTGCAGATTACACAACACTCAGCATTCAAAATGATTCTTTCAGAGCAGTCTGTGAACTAATGACCTCTCCTCTGCCAGAGGAAAAGTAAATAGTTAACTAACAGTTGAGATAATAAAAGTCAGAAAACAGCCCTCTCCACCACTTTGAAAGTTGTAGAGATAATGGCTTTTTTGTATAGAGATAACAACTGGAGTTTCTTAACTCTTCCTGTACTGGAAACAATTAGACTGATGTATCTGATCGTAATGTTTTATTTCTTAGCTGTACTACACATACAAATCATAATATCATAGTTTTTTTTTTTGCTTCAGTGTCTCTTTAAGTCACTAAAAAATGAGTTTTACTCACCTGGGGCTTCCCTCAGCCCCTTGCAGCTGATTGGTGCCCTCGTCGTGTCTCTCTGATCCTCCTGTCCCCGCCGGCGACCACTTCCGGTTTCGCTGTCAGGACCCAACAGGCATGGGAACGCGAGTGATTCTTCGCGTTCCCAGCCACAATATCGCCGGGCACTGATCTAATTTTTTTTTTTAGTGACTCAAATGCCTCTTTAACATATCTGGCAAATTTGGAGTTTGTATACCATGTAAGGGGGCTTTGCTATTAACTGCTAAAGTTGGCGGGTTTTGGTGGTTTAAACATGGCTAAATCCGTGATCATGACCCAGATTTGGACCACGATCACAAGTGCATTCGGAACTGAATCCGTGATCGAAAGGCAATCACGAATTCGGATCACGATGTCGGAGAGTAAAAAAAAAATGCTCATGAATCGCGACTATGCCATGATCATGAGCTCGTGATGAGCACCGCTGTTATCCAGCTGTGGCTGGGAATGGCGACCTTCACAGGGATGGAGGGGGGGGGGGTCTACAGGGGCATCCCCCCATAGGTAAGCAGTGGTGCTCCCCCCAACCCTGTCCTCTCCAACAGCATACTGGCTTATGAATCTCTCTCTTATGGGGTGTTTCAGTGCAAAAAAAAAAAGTCAGGGGTGCCCAGTGCACTTTAAAGAGACTCTGAAGGGAGTTAAAAACTCGCTTTTTAGCTTATAATCAACATGGGCATGCTTGCCCCAGCTAAAATGCCGCTATCTCGTGGCTGAATGAGGGGTCTTTACCCCCCAAATCCCCCTGAAAAATCCACAACCAACTTGATCGTAGATTTTGCTCTTCCTGGAGGCAAAGCTAATGGCTGTAGCTCTGCCTCCATGCGCCTTTATCAGCGGCGGATCCCCGCCTCTCCCCGCCCCTCTCAGTGAAGGAAGACTGAGAGGGGTGGGCGGAGATGGAGATACGCGCTGATAGATGAACTGAGAGGCAGGGCTGCGGCCATTAGCCCTGCCTCAACAGGAAGCACTTGGCAAGCACGGAGGGGATTCGGGGGGTAAAGACCCGTTCAGCCGCGGGATAGCGTCGTTTTAGCAGGGCAAACATGCCCATGACGATTTTAAGCTAAAAAGCGAGTTTTTAACTCACTTCAGACTCTCTTTAAGCGAAGAATGCATCCACTGAGGCCTTTCTACTTTTCCAGATAAAGAAGAAACACCGTATGATGTGTTTTTTGAAGTGGATAATTATCACCTGTCAACAGTTTCGAACAAGCCCATCTTTAGATCTTATGGCCATTTCCCAGGCTTGTAGAAAGACCTTGTATTTAAATGTGAAACTTGTGTGAGAATTAATTCAATAGTATATAATATATAAGGTATATAAAAAAGAATATTTGTTTTAAGGAATGTGTGAATTGTGATTAAGTCAATCAAAATCTTCCCAGGATGGTGTTTATGATCCACTGGGCCTCATCCATTGTTCTTCATCCCCCTCATACAGCAAGACAGGTTGCTAGGCTATAGCCAAGCAGCCTGTCTATTTAGCAATCATTACTAAAAGTGGATCCCAGAACCAACAATTGTTCACATTGGGTATCTGTAAAAGCGTTTGGTTTGTAGCGTAACTGAAATGTGTCTTCTTGCTGCTAGTGATCATTGACTGACTTGCAAAATACACTGAGTAGAAAGTGAAACATTTTTCTTAGAGAACAAGGGATAGTTTTAAGTAACATAGGCCAACTTGGCCACAAATTAATTTGGTATTATTGTTATTGTACCCTTCACAATCATTGACTTGGGACTCTTTAAGGGCTCTCAGAAATTGCCCAGATTGTCTATATATTGTATATTCAGCACTACTAACAAATACAGATTTCGGCTGTTACATGTAACATGACTGTAACTGGTTAACCTGAGTTGATACTTTCCTGCTGGAGGCAGCGGGCGGGGATGACTCACCTCTTCCGTGTTCCATCGTGCGTTCCACTGTCATCACTTCCTGCAATACCGCTCACTGTATTGGTGTAATTTGCCTTTTTAAAACAGAAGGAAATCTGCAATAATTCAGCTATAAGTGAACCTTTGTGATTACCCACAATGCACTGCTACTAAATATGTAAATTACCCCTTCTCCCCCTTGGTAAGCCAAGCAAGCATCCAGAGCCACTGGTGTATAGCAAGCATATAGCTTTAAATTTTACACAGTCATATCAAACCCACATGTGACAGCCTGTTTCAGACTTTTGGTCTTCATCTGTACATGGCAAGGATTGATATGGCTGTATGAGATACGGCTTGTACCAGTACAGCAGAGTAACCAAGCAGCTCAGGGTGACCCAAACCACTCAGAATGTGTAGGGGGATAAAAGGGACCAAAAAGACCTCCTACTAAAAAAAAAGCAAAGCTTGGTGTAATTTGCCTTCCTAAAACAGAAGGAAATATGCAATAATTCAGCTATAAGTGAACATTTGTGGTTACCCACAATGCACTGCTACTAGTTATGAAAATAATTCCTTTTCACCCTTAGTAAGCCAAGCAAGCATCCAGAACCACTAGTGTACCGCAAGCCTATAGCTTTAAATTTTACACAACCATATCAAACTCACATGTAGACAGCCTGTTTTAGACTTTTGGTCCTCATCTGTACATGGCAAGGATTGATATGGCTGTATGAGATAGGGCTTGGACCAGTACAACACAGTAACCAAGCAGTTCAGGGTGACCCAACCCACTCGGGATGTATAGGTGGATAAAAGGGACCAAAAAGACCTTCTACTAAAAAAAAAATCAAAGCTTGGTGTAATTTGCCTTCTTAAAACAGAAGAAAATCTGCAATAATTCAGCTATAAGTGAACATTTGTGATTACCCACAATGCATCACTACTAAATATGCAAATTATTCCTTTTCACCCTTGGTAAGGCAAGCAAGCCTATAGCTTTAAGTTTTACACAGTCATATCAAACCCACATTGATGAGGTGAAGGGGAAGATGGAGCCATACAAAGATAGTTTGGAGCTCTCCCAATATATAATGGAACTGAATAAAGGTATGGAGAAAGTAGAAAGAGAAGAAAAAGAACAAAGGGTTGTTAGGTTCCAGAAGGATTGGCAGGAATATAAAGATAAGGTTGCATACAAATGGCAGGTGGAGCAGAAGAAAAGAAAGGAACAGGAGGAACAGCAGCAACAAGTTCCCGATCCCCCCGTGAACAAACCACCTCCACAAAGAGGTCCCGGGCAGGGTGGTAGCCAAGGGGGGGGGGGGGGGGGGGGGGTAGAGATATCGTGGCCCAGGGAGCCAGATGGGAGGCGCCACAGGGACAGGGATCCTGGGCTCAACCACCAAGAAGAGGTAGGGGAGGGGGACAGGGAAGAGGAGGGGGGAATGGAGAGAAGCCCCCACTAGACATTTTCAGGAACAACTACAAAGAGGACCACCCAATAGGGACCCAATGGGGTACAATGTCCCACCAAATGGAGGATGGAGGGGAGGTAGGGGAGGAGATGGAGGGGGCAGATTCCAGGAAGGATTCAGTGTCCCGATTTATAATCGTTATGAAACAATACAGGAAGTTCCAGATTACAACCAATATGAGGTGAGTACTAATGCACAAGGTTTTTTAGAGAGGGGATGGGGGGGGGGGCAGGGGTGGAGAGGAGGCCTGGGGGTGGGGGGAGGGGGGAGGAATGGGAAGAAAAAGAGGCATAGAAGAGGCTGTAGGGGAAGGGGTGGGGAAAAAAAGAAAAGAGTAGTCGCCCAAGGGGTGTTTAACATCAGTGGAGCGCCATTGTCTGAAGCAGAGCTAAGGGTCTTAGATAGAGGTTTGAAGTTCGCCCCCAGAAAGAATCTGAATAAATTTGATACCTACATTAATCGGAATAAGTATACGAGGAATCTCAATATGAAAAAATACTTTCTGAATAGACCACAGAGGGTAGAAAGGGATGATACATGGAGTGATGGGTTTCAACACACTAAGCTGAGGAACAAGTCTAAATTTAACCCTATGGATCAAGCTAAAGGTAATGCTGTTGATGTATTCAAAAACCTGGTAATGAATGATGTAGAAAGAATTGAGGAGGGGAGAAAAGATTGGGATAAGAGTGTGGTTGAGGACCTCAAGAAAAGGGAAGATATAGTGATACGGCCTGCAGACAAGGGGGGAGGGGTGGTGGTGCTGAGTAAACAACAATATGTGGAAGAAATGGATAGACTGGTGGGAGATGACAATACGTATGAATTATTAAGGGGCAATCCAACTCAAGAGTATAGGAAGGAACTGTGTGGAATTTTGAGACATGGGATGGATGTTGGTATTATCTCAGATGTGGAGTTTAGGTACTTACTGGTTGATGCTCCAAGGATCCTGGTATTATATCAGAACCCAAAAATCCACAAAAACTTAGAACACCCACCGGGTCGCCTGATAGTGAGTGGGATAGGGGGCCTAAATCAAAGGATAGGTGATTATGTGGATTTCTTTTTGCAGCATGTTGTTAAGGATTTGCCACAACTGGTAAGGGACACCAAACAAGTATTACAGAAACTTGAGGAAGTAGTGTTTGGGGAAGGACGGTTCTTTATAACGGCGGACGTCTCCTCTCTGTACACTAGTATCCCCCATGTAGAAGGAACCAAGGCAGTAGCAGAGGCGCTAGAAGAAAGAGGGAACCTGAAGGGACAACAGATAGAATTTATAGTGGAGCTCCTTGGGTATTGCTTAAGCCACAATTATTTCTGGTATGGAGGCAGCTATTATAGGCAGAAGGTTGGCTGTGCGATGGGGGCAAAATTTGCCCCCAGTTATGCTAATATCTTTATGGGAAAGTGGGAAAAATATGTGTTGGATATGGATGTAAGTAGGCCCATTGTACATTGGTGGCGTTATATCGATGATCTGTTATGGATATGGGAGGGGAGGAAGAGGATATACCCAAATATGTGGATGTGTTGAATAGTAACAATTTGGGGATCCGATTGGATGCAAAGTGGAGTAGAGATACGGTTGATTTTTTGGATTTAACCTTATATAGAGAAGGGGGTGGGGTGGGGACCAAAACTTTTTTCAAAAAAACTGATCGGAATGGATACATACCAACCAATAGCTACCATCATGATACGTGACAGCCCATTTCAGCCGTTTGCTCCTTATCAGTACATAGCAGGGATTGATAAGGCTGTATGAGATAGGGCTTGGACCAGTACAACAGAGTAACCAAGCAGCTCAGGGTGACCCAAACTACTGAGAATGTATAGGAGGATAAAAGAGACCAAAAAGCCCTTCTACTAAAAAAAACCAAAGCTTGGTGTAATTTTCCTTCTTAAAACAGAAGCAAATCTGCAATAATTCAGTTATAAGTGAACATTTGTGGTTACCCACAATGCACTGCTACTGAATATGCAAATTATCCCTCTTTGCCCTTGATTTGATATGGCACTTCTTCTTCTTCTTGCTTGGACCAGCCCCTTCTTCTTGCTTGGACCGCCCCTGGAGGCAGGGCGCTACTTCTTCTTCTTGTTTGAAGGTTGAGGCACTTACTCTATTATATATATAGATACTTTTTTCCTTCGAAATTTTAAAATCG
This sequence comes from Hyperolius riggenbachi, assembly GCF_040937935.1. NCBI lineage: Eukaryota > Metazoa > Chordata > Amphibia > Anura > Hyperoliidae > Hyperolius > Hyperolius riggenbachi. Next base: position 64,350,373 of record NC_090652.1, read on the forward strand.
ATTTTCTCAAAAACAATAATTATTTTTGAAAAATTGTTTTTTACTCTTATTCCCAATGATCTCCTTAACACATCCTGCGAATTTAGGGTTTCTAGCATTTAAGATGGATTTGCTATTAACCATTAAAGTCGGCAGGTTTTTCAATGTGTATTTTTTTTCCTTTGAAACTTTAAAATCGATTTTCTCAAAAACTATAAGGTCGATTTGAATTTTTTTTCCCTCTTGTAGTCACTGGGGGCCCCTACAAGCTTTGGGGCCCTGGGGCAATTGCCCCCTTTGCCTCTATGGTAGCGCCGGCCCTGCCTACCTCCCTTAGCAGCAACTATGCCATTCATAGCAGCACCCATAGGGACTTCCCACCCCCTGCAACCACAATGACCTCTACCTCCCGAGACTCATAGCGACCTCCCTTTGCTTTAGCACCCATACTGACCTCTCTACATTCCACAGCACCCACAGTTACTTCTCCCCCCAGCACCCACAGTGACCTACCTTTCCCCCATCAACCACACTTACCTCTACCTCCCCTAGCAGCAACTATGCCATTCATAGCAGTACCCACAGTGATCTCCCACCCCCTGCACCCACAGCAATCCCACCAATATTCAGCACCCACATTACACTCAACCAGTAACCCCCACTTTAGAAAGCACCCAGTACTTGCACCAAGCACCCTGCACCCAATACTCACATCCAGCCTCAATATGGAAATTAGTACTTGCATCAAACACCCAATAGTACACCCAATACCTGCACCCCTTCACCCTATAGCTGGCACCCAGTACTCACACCTACATGGCACAGTACTTGCACCCAGCCCCAATATGGCACTCACTGCTCACATCTGCACACCGCCTTCACATGGCACCCACTGTCTGCACTCACATAATTAGTACTAGCACCCAAAGTACCTGCACTCAGAACCCACATGACACACAATACCCACTCATAGCTAGCACACAGTGCAGGCATGCACCAAGTATTTGCACCTATGGGATACCCAGTACCTGCACCCAACACCCACATGTTTCATCTGCAGTATTTCCTTTTGCACTAAGCCTCCACTTGGTGCCCAGCACCCACACCAAGCACTCACATATGACATCCAGTACTTGCACCCATAACTTACAAGGGACTGAGTACCTGCAATCAACACCTACATGATGGTTGATACACACCATACAGCCAGAATCCACAGGACACCCTGTGCCAGCACCCAGAACCCACATTGCACCCAGCATCTGCCTTTAGCACCCACATGACAACAAATACCCCACTAGCCAGCAACCATCACCCATATGTCACCATGTACAAAAAAAAAGGAATTATTACTCACTCCCAGTACCCACTTGACACTCAGTATTTGCACCTAAGACCCACATACCCCCATAATTAACACCCACATGGCACACACTCACACATCACCAAGTTTCAAAGCCATTATATGCACCCAGTACCCGTCCATGGCCAGCACCCAAATAGCATCCAGTAGCCATCCTTGGTCCAAACCCATAAGAGACTCAGTACTCTCCCATGGCACACATCCAGACCACACATGGCACTCCATACTCACTTATGTCCAACATTCACATGACTCCCTGTACTAATTAGCACTCACATGACACCCACTATTGTTTATCACCATCTGCTACTCATTCAGCACACAATACTGCATAGCACCCACTGCAAATAAACACCCAAACACTGGACCTTGGTACCCAAAGCAGCTTGATACAGACTTTACTTGGCATCTCGGCACCCACTGCAACTTAGCACAAAGTGAACCTTTGCGTCTTACCATCTACTGCATCTGGGCACCCACTGCACCTTGGCACTTACTGCAGTTTTGCATCTATTAATGCTTAGCAACCACTGTATATTGGTAACCACTTATTTGCCTGAAAAGAGGCTTGGGTGCTGATCAAGAGGGACAGAGGTCCCAGTAATGAAAGGTGAGTCTGTGCCTCCACTGTGCCCACTCTAACCCACTAACAGTGGGCACCTATCACTGCTGATTTGAGGGTGGTGGCACCAAAAGAGTTGGTTGGAAGGAGACACAAAGTCTGCCTAAAGGTGGCCACACATGATACAATAAAATGATCTGATTTTACGGCAATTCGATAAAAACGATCGGATCTCCCGAAAAAATCGAAAGCTTTTTTTTCATTCGATTGAAAAATCTGATTGGAATTCCCATTTTCTTTGATTTTAATTGATCCGGAATGCCAGATATTTTTCTTCAATCTTTCTAAAGATTGTATAGTGTGTGTTGGATTGTCCATTTATTAATATACATACCCTAGCAATTTTGTCAGAGTTTCCAATCATTTGTATCATAATTGGGGAAAAATTGAACATAGGTGTGTGGTACATTGGTCATATTTTTGAAATGTTACAATCAGTCACAACAATTGATTGCAATGCTTAAATTGAACAGATATTTAAAAAAAATTGTATGGTGTGTGGCCACCTTAATACTGCTATAAAGGTGTGTGGGTGGGTGGGAGGTGGGGTGAGGGGTGTTAAGACTGCCTTATGCTTTCTGGAGAGGGGGTATTACATACACAATTTAGCACGATTTATCGATTTCAAATTTGAGCACCACCCCCTTGAGGATCCTCTGCATGGCCCTGCCCCTTCCTGTAGCACCCACACTTACCTCTACTTTTCCCAGCATCCACCACTTCCCCTCATAGCTGGCTCCCAGTACTCACACTCACATGACACCAAGTATTTGCACCCAGGCTTAAAATTGCACCCAGTACTCACACCTGCACACAGCTTCCACATGGCCCCCACTATCTGCACCAAGCACCCACTTAACCCGTACCCGCACCCAAAGTACCCGAATTCAAAACCCATGTGATGCCCAAAGCCCACCCATAGCCAGCACCCAGTACAGGCATGGCGCCAAGTATTCGCACCCATGTCACATCCAGTACCTGTACCCAGCACCCACATGACATTGAGTACATGCACCCAGATCTTACATGGCACTAAGTATTTGCAATCAACAACCTGCATGACACTCGATACCCAACCATAGCCAGAACCCACATGACACTCAGTACTTACACCCAGAACCCACATGGTACCCATAGAACCCACATGGTACCCATCATCTGCATTCAGCAGCATGACAATCAATACCCCCCAAGCCAGAAACAAGGAGGGGGGGGGGGGCATGCGGGGGAAGGCATTGCCAGGCCCCTTTTTTAAATTTGAGCACCCCCCACTTAAGGACCCTCTGCACGGCCCTGTTCACTACTAGAGTTGGGCCGAACCTCCGATTTTAGGTTCGCGAACCGAGTTCGCGAACTTTCGCGGAAGGTTCGGTTCGCGTTAAAGTTCGCGAACCGCAATAGACTTCAATGGGGATGCGAACTTTGAAAAAAAAAAAATTATGCTGGCCACAAAAGTGATGGAAAAGATGTTTCAAGGGGTCTAACACCTGGAGGGGGGCATGGCGGAGTGGGATACACGCCAAAAGTCACCGGGAAAAATCTGGATTTGACGCAAAGCAGCGTTTTAAGGGCAGAAATCACATTGCATGCTAAATGACAGGCCTAAAGTGCTTTAAAACATCTTGCATGTGTATACATCAATCAGGGAGTGTAATTAAGGTACTGCTTCACACTGACACACCAAACTCCACTGAACAGAACAGGTATGCAGTGGCGGGTTCACTGAACAGAACAGGTATGCAGTGGCGGGTCCACTGAACAGGTATACAGTGGCGGGTCCACTGAACAGAACAGGTATGCAGTGGCGGGTTCACTAAACAGGTATACAGTGGCGGGTCCACTGAACAGAACAGGTATGCAGTGGTGGGTTCACAGAACAGGTATGCAGTGGCAGGATCAATGAACAGGTATGCAGTGGCAGGATCACTGAACAGGTATGCAGTGGCAGGATCAATGAACAGGTATGCAGTGGCAGGATCAATGAACAGGTATGCAGTGGCAGGATCAATGAACAGGTATGCAGTGGCAGGATCAATGAACAGGTATGCAGTGGCAGGATCAATGAACAGGTATGCAGTGGCAGGATCAATGAACAGGTATGCAGTGGCAGGATCACTGAACAGGTATGCAGTGGCAGGATCAATGAACAGGTATGCAGTGGCAGGATCAATGAACAGGTATGCAGTGGCAGGATCAATGAACAGGTATGCAGTGGCAGGATCAATGAACAGGTATGCAGCCAGGGACAAGCTAAGGCTAACTAATCTTTCCCTATGAGAGACTGCAGTAGCTCGCCCTACTCTAACTAATGCAGGCACACGAGTGGCCACGGCCGCCGCTGCCTGCCTATATAAGGGGGGGTGGGGCTCCAGGGGCTAGTGTAGCCTAATTGGCTACACTGGGCCTGCTGACTGTGATGTAGAGGGTCAAAGTTGACCCTCAGTGCATTATGGGGCGAACCGCAATGGGGCGAACTTTTCCGGCGAACCGTTCGGCCCAACTCTATTCACTACTAGTACCTGGACAAGCCCCTCTGGTGAAGGACTAGTCCGTATTTTCCTATTCTTTCACTGTTTGTACCTATTCCAGCTCTTTGGAAAGGTCTGTGCTAGTACATACAGTCAGCTCCTCTGGTAAAGTTCCTCTCTACTATTAAAGTTACGGTTGCACTAATACACAACTCTGTCAGTATCTCTTACATCTATACTTGCATTATTGCTGATTCTGCAGATCACCACATAATCAGGTATAGTGTCTGTATTGTTGGTGTTACTGCAGATCACCTATAATCAGACGTCTGAGTTGCAGCACCCAACCGTTACACAAGGTGAGTGGTTTATCAACTTTACCCTGCACCGAAAATCTCCTGGCGGCTTAATGATATGCATGCCCAAAATACAGACTGTATGATAAAACATATGTGCATGAATAGTGACATTGCCAGTGGGCAATAATATTTTTAGATCTTTAAATTGGTCTCTTTTTCTTTAGCTTGAAGATGGGTATTTATGAACAAGATATTGGAAACATAGGAAATCTTCTAGTGACTGCCCAGAAACTAACAGGTAAATATTTCACTCTTGATGATGAACTGGAGATGATCAATAAAATGTTAACCCTTAGACTGCCACTGTGTTTCCGCACCTAGGCTTTTTTGTTTCTCAATATTCCTGTGCCAAGGATGTCTAAGGGTGTTTAGTACAAAGTTTTAGGTCGGTGTCAACTTCCTACTTGGCTTGAAATAACCAAATAATTAAACGTCTATGCAAAATTATGCAAATGTTACTGCAGACCTATGCAACTTTAAATGGACGTATGCTTCCTCTGCAAGTTTTGAATCATCCATTTTACAATAGATTTTCATAATAGTTAGCATAATTCTGTATCATAATAATTAGCATAATTCATAGTCATCTCAAAGTTATGTCCACTTCAGTGATATTCCTACTGATTAAAGTGGACTTTGGCACAAGTAGATTTTGCCAAGACATTTAAAGTTAACCTGAGACAAATACAACAAGAAGGATTTATACTTACTCGAGGCTTACTCTCTGGGTTCCATCCTGTCCCTTCCATTCTCCTGCTGTCATGCCCAGTATTTGCTGACTACTGGATATGAGCAGCCCTGACCGCATGCCTCCTTAGTCGCGCTCCCAAGGCCGGGAGCATTCTGCACCTGTGCAGTTAGTTAAGACTTGTAACTGCACAAGCACAGGAGCAGACATCAAACCAACAAACGTTGATTCCGGTTAACGACTAACTGTATATGGTTTATTGCAAGCTTTAAAAAAGGTTAAAGAGTACCTCCGACCAAGAATTGAACTTCATCCCAATCAGTAGCTGATACCCCCCTTTTCATGAGAAATCTATTCCTTTTCACAAACAGAGCATCAGGGGGTGCTGTATGACTGATATTGTGGTGAAACCCCTCCCACAAGAACCTCTGAGGGCCATGGTACTCCTGGCAGTTTCCTGTCTGTGAACCTTGTTGCATTGTGGGAAATAGCAGTTTACAGCTGTTTCCTACTGCCAAAAAAACATGCAGCAGCTACAGCACCTGCCAACAGTAAAAATGTTCACTGGAGTTCCTCTTTAAGTTTCTTCTTCATACATTATACAGAACTGGATTAGAACCGTACAATAAGAAGTTTTAAATCACATACAGACTTATATATGATTCTGTAGGGTCATTCTGACATGATGTCACATAGTTGTACCCCCTTTGAAATGTAAAAAGACTTCCTTAGTGTCCTATTGAACTTGAGGCAGCAAAAAGTCTACAACCGGCCCTGCCGGGCAGAGTTCTATGTATTGGGGAAACAAATCAAGCAGTACGGAAAAAGGTTAAACATGCACCTCTTCACAGTGAAGCACAAAAGAAGGGACACGCCAATAGGACTACATTTTAACAAACATGCCCACAGCATGAAGAACCTGAATCCTAAAGGGAAATTTCAAATCTGGGAAGGAACGTCGGACATTTGAATACAAGTTCATGTAGATGTTTCAGACTCCAAGCAAAGGCTTGAACATAAAGCCTGGTTTCATCAGTCTGTAGAATTCGTAACACCATTTAGCCTCTGTCCTTTCAGACTGTTGGACTGCTTAACACTTAGCACATTTTATTTTAAAAATATAATGGCTGAAAACTAAGAAATAATATTTTTTTTTGTATTAGTCACTTTAAAATGCGTATAAAATGAATAATACAAAAAAAAATATTATAGGGAAGATCCGCGCAGACTATAAAAAACAAACTGCACTTACCTGGGGCTTCTTCCAGCTCCTGGCAGTCGATCGGTGCCCTCGCCGCAGCTCCTCTCCCTCCCGACGTCCAGCGGTGAGGAAGCCGACCTCGCCAGGTCGGTTTCTGGGTCGGCTTCATGTGCGCTCCACGGCAGGGGGTCACGTGGTTTAAGTGACGTCATCTGGTCTCTTCTGCGCCTGCGCAGTAGAGACCCGATGAAGTCCCTACACGACGTGACCCCCTGCCGTGGAGCGCACAGAAGCCGACCTGGAAGCCGACCGGGCGAGGTCGGCTTCTTCACCGTTGGACGCCGGAAGAGAGAGAAGATGCGGCGACGGCACCGATTGACTGCCAGGAGCTGGAAGAAGCTCCAGATAAGTGCAATTTGTTTTTTGTAGTCTGCGCAAACCTTCCCTTTAACAAAAAGCATCACCCGAAGACAGCTTAATTTGTGGCAAAAAGAACAATATATAGATAATTTTGGTGTGATAAGTAACAATTCTTATTATTGGCAAACGAATAGGAGGAGCTGGGTGTGAAAATTGTTCTAATTTTTAAGGGGAAAACATCTGTGGTTGGGAAGTGGCTAAGTATACAGAAACTGTCAAATGAAAATGGTATTTTTGTTTCCACAGGAATGTTCCCTTTTGTAGTCCTGACGCATAAGACACATGGTAAATTGACAGAGATTGAGAGCATATTTCAGGACATGGGTGCAGAAAGAATTTTCGCATTTGAAAACTACACACCAGAGGACCACTTTAAAACTCGAGGAAAACATGAGGAGGTGCTGAAATTCTTTAATGAAGTCATCAAAGAGGTCCACTTCCTTCTAGAGCAACCCAGGATCCCAGAAATAGATTTCAAACAGCGGAAGCAGTTGGTTCTAAAATTCATCTATGACCGAGAGATGGAGAGCCAGCGGGATCACCAAGAAGAGAGGAGAGAAGCTGAGAGGATCTACCACAGATTGCGGATGGATAGCATGCACATAAAGAGCAAGCTACAAATAGCAGAGGAAAAGAGAACATTTGAAGAGGAGATGAAAAAGTTGGAAGAAAAATATGAAGCACTGAGATTGAGTGATAATCAGCGATTCATGGCAGAGATGAGGGAGTTTGAAAGACAAATGGAAAAGAAGTACAAGAAAGATAATTGTCGCATACAGTAAACTTTTCTGTGCTCCTCCACTAAGGCAAAACCTTAATGAGTTAATTGAATTTCATATTCCAACTCATTGAATATCATTTTTGCTAATCTTACTACAGATGGCTTAATCTTAACTCTCATGGAGAGCCTAGATTGATTCATAGTTACATAGCAACCTTGGTTGAAAAAAGACTTGTGTCTATCAAGTTCAACCTTACAAATCACAAAGACGTCCATATATAGAGGAGAAGGGTAAAGGACCTTTTTACCAGTTCACAAGTAAAAAGTAACGCAAACAAAATGTTACTTCAAACCATGAATTCCATTCTTGACTGTGCACATTGCGAGATAGCAGATGGATCAGGGGAACAATCAATGAAGCAAACTTGTGAATTTTCACTTTGCACATAAATGGAATTTATTGTCATTATTAAGGCTTGGCCAGAATTCCCAATCAATGAAAGGTGACTGATTTCATGTTGAATCGACCAGTCTAATCTATTGAGAATGCCAGATATCGGTCAATCGCACAGGAATCGGCTACTGTTCAGTGTTCACATGTCATTTGATCAAATCTGAATCGATTTTTGCATTCAGAGCATGGGGATACATCATCAGTCAGATCGAATGTGAAGGTGAATTGCATAGGATATCGTTTGTAGTGTGTGGGTTAGTAATTGATCAACTTTTGATCAACCATACAGAAGTCGATTCCTAAATAAAGTTGATAGCTTTGTCAATTCAGATGTATGGCTACCTTAAGAAGGACACAGACAGCAACAAATTAAACATGTTCATAGAGTGGGGAAGAATTAGAATTCTGGACTAGGTTTTCTGTCCATTATTTCCTGTCCCTAGAACTATCGGCTCATGTTAAACCCATACAGGGGGTCCCAGGTACAGGAAGTAAGGAAAGACATCTCTATTAGTGACACAGACAGAAAATAAGACCCCTCAGACAGTTCTAACCATGTTTAATGTTATTGAAAACATGCAATGGACAAACCGGAACATAATCAAAACGAGCATGTGTGAACAAGCCCATAAGAACGTCCTGTTTGCATATCTTTTTGTCCGCTGCCTCTATTGTAAAAAAAAACAGTCTGGCAGTGGCCCTAGTGGGACCAGAGACTGAGAATGGGCCCATCCCTCCCTCTTTCCTTCTTCCTTTTGGTATGTGTGTTTATTTAATGCCCCATCGTGTCATTTTGTTTCTGTGCTGTGTTTCGTCTGTATTCTTTGTCTTGTCCCTATGGATGTTGTGCATTAGTAGCTTATATAAGCCAATGTGTGTATATATATGAAATGACATAATAGCCAAATGTAGCTATGTAGTCAAGTCAGCTACATTTTCGGCTAATAAAACTTAAAGCAAACGTGTAGTGGAAAAAAAAAAGTCACATACTCACCTATGGAGAGAAAAGGCTCTAAATTCTATAGAGAATTCCCGTTCCTCTCAAGGTCCCCATGTTCCAGCGCTGTCCCCTGTTTGCATTTGGGACACCCCCCTCCATAAGGGTTCAGAAGCACTTGCTTGCCCAGGTGCTTCCAAAGACTGGTGACTCTGTGCGCTTGCACAGTGTGGAGCTGCCTGTCTTCAGAACCACTAAGGACGCAAGCGCTCCCGAAGGCTTCTGAGGATCCGAGAAGATATATTCCACCAGTTGGTTGAATACGTGTGCAATGGAGGTGGGAGAAAGGAGCATTGCTGGAATAAGGATACCATGAGATGACCAGCATGGCTCGATAGGATCAAGATCCTTCCCTCTACATAGGTAGGTATGTGACTATTTCTTTTCACCTTTAGTCTATCTTCATCTTACTTTAAGTGTTCCTCCTCACTGGTTAAGGTCCTAGACTTGTTTGTTATGTTGTATGTATGAAGATGTCATTTGAATAGCTGCTGACAAGCTTAAATTTAGTGATTTTTTAAAAAAAATAAAGAAACATATTAGTCAAAATACATTTTGATGCATGCATGTTTTTTTTTTTTTTTTATTTGTTTGTTTTTAATATGTATACTACAAAAGTGCAAACTTTCATTCCCCCTGTGTTCCTAGTTCCATGATTGCTGGTGATGCCTTGACATCTGTGTGCTTGCTTACACACTTTTTAAATGTGCATGCCCTTTACATAATTAATTTGTAGCTCACATGTGTATTTGAAGTGCTAGTGTACTTATAACATTGTGTGCTTAAAGAGTACCCGATGCAAAGCTCGGGTACAAAATTAAATACTTACCTAAAGAGAGGGAAGCCTCAGAATCTTATTGAGGCGTCCCTCCCTGCTCTGATGTCCCCTGTCGCTGAGCGTGGCCCCACAGAAGATTAGTGAGAAAGCATTGTCATTAATCATAACGGGGCCATGCAGCTCTTATTCTTGCATCGTGGCCGTGCAATAGCCGACCAAACGCACCCACGAATGCGCAGTAAGCAGGGCTTTGTGGTACTGCCCATGTGTAGGTTGGCCAGGGTGGCTACTGCGCGGCTACGCTTCAGGAAAGGAGCTGCAGGGCCCCGATGTGGAGCGGGACCGCACACAGCAGTGGAGGACCATGGAGTAGCAAGGAAAGCCTCAATAACATCCTAAGGCTTCCCTGTCTTAAGGTGAGTGCCTGAGCATCACTTTAAATAAATTAAAATGAAGCCATGATCAGTAATGCAATATACTTGAATAATTGATTTTACACTCTTTGTAGATACATGCATGCCAACGGGGGTGTAACTAACTACAGGGGAGCAGCACTTGTGATTGCAGAAGGTGTTTGTAAATATTCAGCTTTCATCACTCAACGTGGGTTTTAAGAACACAAAATTATATTTAACAGTTCTTTTTTTGTTTTTGTGTATTGTTTTTTTTTTTTTTTTAATAGAATTTGCCAGACACATAAGAAAAATTAGACATGTATTGCTCTGATTTCAAAAGGAAACTGAGGAAAATAAATTAAGTCCAAACCGCAATTTTGCATCAGAATACTAACGTTTAAATCAAATCTGTAGCGATAAAAAAAAATGTCTGATACTTACCTAGGGATAGGGAAGACTCTGGATCCCAGTGAGCCTTCCCTGTCCTCTCTCGGTGTTTTCGGTCCCCTGCTGTCTCCTGGTGAAGTTATGGTGCCCCTTGTGCCTTTGGAAGGCTCCGGGGGAGATTTTTGCCAGAGTGCTCCTTAAGATGGGTGATTCTATTATTATTTATATAGCGCTGACATCTTCTGCAGCGCTGTACAGAGTATATTGTCTCATCACTAACTGTCCGTCAGAGGAGCTCACAATCTAGTCCCTACCATAGTCATATGTCTATGTATGTATCAAGTAAGTAGTGCATGTATCGTAGTCTAGGGCCAATTTAGAGGGAAGCCAATTAGCTTATCGGTATGTTTTTGGAATGTGGGTGGAAAACGGGAGTGCCCAGAGGAAACCCTTGCAGAAACAGGGAAAACATACAAACTCCTTGCAGATGCTGACCTGGCTGGGATTCGAACCGGGAACCCGGCGCTGCAAGGTGAGAGCGCTAACCACTACGCCACCGTGCTTCAGTGCAAGCATTTGAGTGTGCGCGCTCATGCATGTGCAGTATGGAGCCATCCATCTTTGGGAGCACTTGTGGGGCACAATTTCCCCCAAAGACTGAAGGTGTATTCAGCCAGTTGGTCAAATACATGCATCAGGGGTGACAGAGCTGAAACAAGGGACAGGGAGGAGACTGGGAAGGCTCAACAGGATTCAGAGCCTTCCTTCTCCAACTTTTCTTCACTTCAGTTTTACTTTAATAAGATCACTTGATTGTGATGATGAACATATACTCACAAATAGAGAAACAAATGGGGGTGTAGGATGCTTCCAGCCTGTTTCGTAGATGTGTGATTATGGTAAATGTAGATAATGCAGTGGTGTTCAGGGAAGCATGACACAGAAGAGAAGTCTTTACAGCAAGCTGCATACTGTGTGATTTCTAAATAATTTACTAACTGGAAACTTTGAAAGGTCATGTCTACCAGAGCTTAAAGGACACCCAAGGTGAAAATAACATACATACACATGTCTATCTCATCATGTCATGTGTCACCTCGGCCATCCTTTAACAATAAAACAGTTTGAGAAGCAATAGCATACCGTATATAGAATTTTGGTGATCTCCCTAAGCCCAAAACATCTGGTTCTATGTTAAGCTGAGTACCAATGGCCAGATGGATCGAGGATCTGTGCCGACGAACAATCGTTCCCATGATCCATCTGGGCAAACAGCAAGCATTGTTGGTGCCGTCGTAAATAAGCCATCATGTAAACAGTTGTTTACCTGATTGCGGCAAAACTTGCAAAAATCAATGAGAATCACAACAATCCTCAGCGATTTAATCCAACATGGAGGAACGATCAACACGGATGGAATGCGTCATGAAACATTGTTTAACAAATTTTCTTTAAACAATGAATTAAAAAATTGTTCATAGTGAAAAATCATTGGCAAAAATCGAGCCAGGGTCATGGGCCTTAACACCAACCAAGAGTCATCTGTAGGTCATACAATCAGGATGATGTCTATGCTGCTTAGAAAGAATTGCAGATAACATCAGGTCATGGAGTATGTGAAGAGAGAACCGAGAGCCCAATATAGTGTAGTAAGTCAAGGCAATTGATATGGTGAAAAGAGTAAAATCTATATACTCACAAACCAGGATTACCTCCAGGCAACCACTGTATAGGCAGGTGAGGAGATTAACCTGTCCTCACTCAGAATTAAGAAGTCGCTCTCTGTAGATGTGAAGAAAAAGGGGTATCCCCCTCCACCAAGGGTGGATGTAAAACGTATTGTAAAATGAACAGAGGCGCCAAAAGAATAACACCTGACCCTGACATACTGCTGTTGTGTACTCCTACCCTTACTGCCTATTGAAGCGGGTTTAGGCCTGCGAAACGCGTTGTGATTAACCCCTGGAGTGTACCAATAAATATAACTTTTGTTGAATACACAGCTTGTTGTGTCTGCTTAACCACTTGAGGACCTAGGGCTTTCTACCCCTTAAGGACCGGCCACTTTTTTTCCATTCAGACCACTGCAGCTTTCACGGTTTATTGCTCGCTCATACAACCTACCACCTAAATGAATTTTGGCTCCTTTTCTTGTCACTAATAAAGCTTTCTTTTGGTGCTATTTGATTGCTCCTGCGATTTTTACTTTTTATTATATTCATCAAAAAAGACATGAATTTTGGCAAAAAAATGATTTTTTTAACTTTCTGTGCTGACATTTTTCAAATAAAGTAAAATTTCTGTATACATGCAGCGCGAAAAATGTGGACAAACATGTTTTTGATAAAAAAAAAACCATTCAGTGTATATTTATTGGTTTGGGTAAAAGTTATAGCGTTTACAAACTATGGTGCAAAAAGTGAATTTTCCCATTTTCAAGCATCTCTGACTTTTCTGACCCCCTGTCATGTTTCATGAGGGGCTAGAATTCCAGGATAGTATAAATACCCCCCAAATGACCCCATTTTGGAAAGAAGACATCCCAAAGTATTCACTGAGAGGCATAGTGAGTTCATAGAAGATATTATTTTTTGTCACAAGTAAGCGGAAAATGACACTTTGTGAGAAAAAAAAAAAAGTTTCCATTTCTTCTAACTTGCGACAAAAAAAAATGAAATCTGCCACGGACTCACCATGCCCCTCTCTGAATACCTTGAAGGGTCTACTTTCCAAAATGGGATCATTTGTGGGGTGTGTTTACTGTCCTGACATTTTGGGGGGTGCTAAATTGTGAACACCCCTGTAAAGCCTAAAGGTGCTCATTGGACTTTGGACCCCTTAGCGCAGTTAGGCTGCAAAAAAGTGCCACACATGTGGTATTGCCGTACTCAGGAGAAGTAGTATAATGTGTTTTGGGGTGTATTTTTACACATACCCATGCTGGGTGGGAGAAATATCTCTGTAAATGACAATTTGTTAATTTTTTTTACACACAATTGTCCATTTACAGAGATATTTCTCCCACTCAGCATGGGTATGTGTAAAAATACACCACAAAACACATTATACTACTTCTCCTGAGTACGGCGATACCACATGTGTGGCACTTTTTTGCACCCTAACTGCGCTAAAGGGCCCAAAGTCCAATGAGTACCTTTAGGATTTCACAGGTCATTTTGAGAAATTTCGTTTCAAGACTACTCCTCACGGTTTAGGGCCCCTAAAATGCCAGGGCAGTATAGGAACCCCACAAATGACCCCATTTTAGAAAGAAGACACCCCAAGGTATTCCGTTAGGAGTATGGTGAGTTCATAGAAGATTTTATTTTTTGTCAAAAGTTAGCGGAAAATGACACTTTGTGAAAAAACACAATTAAAATCAATTTCCGCTAACTTTTGACAAAAAATAAAATCTTCTATGAACTCACCATACTCCTAACGGAATACCTTGGGGTGTCTTCTTTCTAAAATGGGGTCATTTGTGGGGTTCCTATACTGCCCTGGCATTTTAGGGGCCCTAAACCGTGAGGAGTAGTCTTGAAACGAAATTTCTCAAAATGACCTGTGAAATCCTAAAGGTACTCATTGGACTTTGGGCCCTTTAGCGCAGTTAGGGTGCAAAAAAGTGCCACACATGTGGTATCGCCATACTCGGGAGAAGTAGTACAATGTGTTTTGGGGTGTATTTTTACACATACCCATGCTGGGTGGGAGAAATACCTCTGTAAATGGACAATTGTGTGTAAAAAAATCAAAAGATTGTCATTTACAGAGGTATTTCTCCCACCCAGCATGAGTATGTGTAAAAATACACCCCAAAACACATTGTACTACTTCTCCCGAGTACGGAGATACCACATGTGTGGCACTTTTTTGCACCCTAACTGCACTAAGGGGCCCAAAGTCCAATGAGTACCTTTAGGATTTCACAGGTCATTTTTGTTTCAAGACTACTCCTCACGGTTTAGGGCCCCTAAAATGCCAGGGCAGTATAGGAACCCCACTAATGACCCCATTTTAGAAAGAAGACACCCCAAGGTATTCTGTTAGGAGTATGGTGAGTTCATAGAAGTTTTTATTTTTTTGTCACAAGTTAGCGGAAATTGATTTTAATAGTTTTTTTTCACAAAGTGTCATTTTCCGCTAACTTGTGACAAAAAATAAAATCTTCTATGAACTCACCATACTCCTAACGGAATACCTTTGGGTGTCTTCTTTCTAGAATGGGGTCATTTGTGGGGTTCCTATACTGCCCTGGCATTTTAGGGGCCCTAAACCGTGAGGAGTAGTCTTGAAACCAAATGTCGCAAAATGACCTGTGAAATCCTAAAGGTACTCATTGGACTTTGGGCCCCTTAGCGTACTTAGGGTGTAAAAAAGTGCCACACATGTGGTACCGCTGTACTCAGGAGAAGTAGTATAATGCGTTTTGGGGTGTATTTTTACACATACCCATGCTAAGTGGGAGAAATATCTCTGTAAATGACAATTGTTTGATTTTTTTACACACAATTGTCCATTTACATAGAAATTTCTCCCACCCAGCATGGGTATGTGTAAAAATACACCCCAAAACACATTATACTACTTTTCCTGAGTACGGCGGTACCACATGTGTGACACTTTTTTGCAGCCTAGGTGCGCTAAGGGGCCCAACGTCCTATTCACAGGTCATTTTGAAGCATTTGTTTTCTAGACTACTCCTCGCGGTTTAGGGCCCCTAAAATGCCAGGGCAGTATAGGAACCCCACAAGTGACCCCATTTTAGAAAGAAGACAGCCCAAGGTATTCCGTTAGGTGTATGGCGAGTTCATAGAAAATTTTATTTTTTGTCACAAGTTAGTGAAAAATGACACTTTGTGAAAAAAAAACAATAAAAATTAATTTCCGCTAACTTTTGACAAAAAATAAAATCTTCTATGAACTCGTCATACACCTAACAGAATACCTTGGGGTGTCTTTTTTTCTAAAATGGGGTCACTTGTGGGGTTCCTATACCGCCCTGGCATTTTACAGGCCCAAAACCGTGAGTAGTCTGGAAACCAAATGTCTCAAAATGACTGTTCAGGGGTATAAGCATCTGCAAATTTTGATGACAGGTGGTCTATGAGGGGGCGAATTTTGTGGAACCGGTCATAAGCAGGGTGGCCTTTTAGATGACAGGTTGTATTGGGCCTGATCTGATGGATAGGAGTGCTAGGGGGGTGACAGGAGGTGATTGATGGGTGTCTCAGGGGGTGGTTAGAGGGGAAAATAGATGCAATCAATGCACTGGGGAGGTGATCGGAAGGGGGTCTGAGGGTTTGGCCGAGTGATCAGGAGCCCACACGGGGCAAATTGGGGCCTGATCTGATGGGTAGGTGTGCTAGGGGGTGACAGGAGGTGATTGATGGGTGTCTCAAGGTGTGATTAGAGGGGGGAATAGATGCAAGCAATGCACTGGCGAGGTGATCAGGGCTGGGGTCTGAGGGCATTCTGAGGGTGTGGGCGGGTGATTGAGTGCCCTAGGGGCAGATAGGGGTCTAATCTGATAGGTAGCAGTGACAGGGGGTGATTGATGGGTAATTAGTGGGTGTTTAGGGTAGAGAATAGATGGAAACACTGCGCTTGGGTGGTGATCTGATGTCGGATCTGCGGGCGATCTATTGGTGTGGGTGGGTGATCAGTTTGCCCGCAAGGGGCAGGTTAGGGGCTGATTGATGGGTGGCAGTGACAGCGGGTGATTGATGGGTGGCAGTGACAGGGGGTGATTGATGGGTGGCAGTGACAGGGGGTGATTGATGGGTGATTGATAGGTGATTGACAGGTAATCAGTGGGTTATTACAGGGGAGAACAGATGTAAATATTGCACTGGCGAATTGATAAGGGGGGGTCTGAGGGCAATCTGAGCGTGTAGGCGGGCGATTGGGTGCCCGCAAGGGGAAGATTAGGGTCTGATCTGATGGGTAACAGTGACAGGTGGTGATAGGGGGTGATTGATGGGTGATTGATGGGTAATTAGTGGGTGTTTAGAGGAGACAATAGTTGAAAACACTGCGCTTGGGTGGTGATCTGATGTCGGATCTGCGGGCGATCTATTGGTGTGGGTGGGTGATCAGTTTGCCCGCAAGGGGCAGGTTAGGGGCTGATTGTTGGGTGGCAGTGACAGGGGGTGATTGATGGGTGATAGGTGATTGGCAGGTGATTGACAGGTGGTCAGTGGGTTATTACAGGGAAGGACAGATGTAAATATTGCACTGGCGAATTGATAAAGGGGGGTCTGAGGGCAATCTGAGCGTGTAGGCGGGTGATTGGGTGCCCGCAAGGGGCAGATTAGGGTCTGATCTGATAGGTAACAGTGACAGGTGGTGATAGGGAGTGATTGATGGGTGATTGATGGGTAATTAGTGGGTGTTTAGAGGAGAGAATAGATGTAAACGCTGCGCTTGGGTGGTGATCTGATGTCGGATCTGCGGGCGATCTATTGGTGTGGGTGGGTGATCAGATTGCCCGCAAGGGGCAGGTTAGGGGCTGATTGTTGGGTGGCAGTGACAGGGGGTGATTGATGGGTGATAGGTGATTGGCAGGTGATTGACAGGTGATCAGTGGGTTATTACAGGGAAGGACAGATGTAATTAATGCACTGGCGAATTGATAAGGGGGGGGGGGGGTCTGAGGGCAATCTGAGCGTGTGGGCGGGTGATTGGGTGCCCGCAAGGGGCAGATTAGGGTCTGATCTGATAGGTAACAGTGACAGGTGGTGATAGGGGGTGATTGATGGGTGATTGATGGGTAATTAGTGGGTGTTTAGAGAAGATAACAGATGTAAACGATACATTTGGGAGGTAATCTGACGGCGGGTTTGCGGGCGATCTAATGGTGTGGGTGGGTGATCAGATTGCCCGCAAGGGGCAGGTTAGGGGCTGATTGATGGGTGGCAGTGACAGGGGGTGACTGATGGGTGATAGGTGATTGGCAGGTGATTGACAGGTGATCAGTGGGTTATTACAGGGAAGAACAGATGTAATTAATGCACTGGTGAATTGATAAGGGGGGGTCAGAGGGCAATCTGAGCGTGTGGGCGGGTGATTGGGTGCCCGCAAGGGGCAGATTAGGGTCTGATCTGATAGGTAAAAGTGACAGGTGGTGATAGGGGGTGATTGATGGGTGATTGATGGGTAATTAGTGGGTGTTTAGAGGAGAGAATAGATGTAAACAATGGATTTGGGAGGCTATCTGATGTCGGATCTGTGGGCGATCTATTGGTGTGGGGGGGGGTGATCAGATTGCCCGCAAGGGGCAGGTTAGGGGCTGATTGATGGGTGGCAGTGACAGGGGGTGATTGACGGGTGATTGACGGGTGATTGACAGGTGATTGACAGGTGATCAGGGGGATAGATGCATACAGTAAACAGGGGGGGTGGTCTGGGGGAGGGGGGTCTGGGGAGAATCTGAGGGGTGGGGGGTGATCAGGAGGGGGCAGGGAGCAGGGGGGGGGGGATAAAAAAAAATAGCGTTGACAGATAGTGACAGGGAGTGATTGATGGGTGATTAGGGGGGTGATTGGGTGCAAACAGGGGTCTGGGGGGTGGGCAGGGGGGGGTCTGATGGGTGCTGTGGGCGATCTGGGGCAGGGGGGGGGAGAAATCAGTGTGCTTGGGTGCAGACTAGGGTGGCTGCAGCCTGCCCTGGTGGTCCCTCGGACACTGGGACCACCAGGGCAGGAGGCAGCCTGTATAATACACTTTGTAAACATTACAAAGTGTATTATACACTTTGTATGCGGCGATCGCGGGGTTAACATCCCGCCGGCGCTTCCGTATAGCCGGCGGGATGTTGCGGCGAGCGAGCGGTGACAGGCGCCGGCGGAGGATCGCGTCATGGATGGCGCGATCGCTCCGCCCATGCCCTTAGAAGGACCGCCGCCTCTGTGGGTGAGCCGGTCCTTCAGGGCTCCACTTCCCGGCCGCCTCTGTGCGTTAGGCGGTCGGGAAGTGGTTAAAGGAGGTAAGTCCACCCCTGCCTCCTAAGCACTTTTAAATATTTTAAATATTGATCTTATTCTTTTGGCGCCTCTGTTCATTTTACAATATCAGGTCATGGAGAATAGCTTCATGCTTAGGTGCAATAAGGAAACACTTTCTTTTAGAACTTATCTCAGTACAGTTTATAATGTTTCTAAACTAACTGTGTGACCCTGGGGCAGAGTACTAACCACCTTTTATGGTTACTGGAAAATGCTGAGAGACAAGCCCTTCCAAAAGATACTGTATATGAGAAGGGAAGACATGCACACTATAATATGACTTAGAGGAAGAACAAATCCAAGTAACCCTCAGGTGGATGGGTGTGGAATAGCAGAGCTACATGTGTCAATAGTGTATCAAATATCCAGCACCTGAAAGTGGTGTGTCTCAGCTTTCCATTCCCACACAGTGTGACCCACATACAATGTCAAGGCTTTGTAGTGCTGTTGTTTAGCTTTCTAGGACCCTCCTCTTCTTAACTCCTTCGCATTGCTGGGTTTTTACCCATTTCTGGACAATTTTGGCACTTTGGAATCATATGGATTTCTGCACAAATTGGTCATAAAATGTGATCTGATCTTCTTCATCTATGTCACAACAATAGACAATCACAGGCTGTTTAAACTAATACCACACAAATAAATGTTCCCATGTTTTTATTGAACTCACCATGTAAACATTCACAGTGCAGGTGGAAAAAGTATGTGAGCCCCTAGACTTATGACTTCTCCAACAGCTAAGTGTGAGGTGTTAGCCAGCTTGAGTCCAATCAATGAGATGAGATTGAAGGTGTTAGTTACAGTTGCCCTGCCCTATAAAAATCAAACACCAGTTTTGGGTTTGCTTTTCCCAAAAAGTATTGCCTAATGTGAATGATGCTTCGCACAAAAGAGCTCTCAGAAGACCTACAATTAAGAATTGTTGACTTGCATAAAGGTGGAGAGGGTTATAAGAGTATCTCCAAAAGCCTTGCAGTTCATCAGTCCAAGCTAAGACAAATTGTCTATTAATGGGGAAAGTTTAGCACTGCTGCTACTCTCCCTAGGAGTGGCCATTCTGTAAAAGATGATTGCAGTGCAAAATGCTCAATGAGGTGAAGAATAATCCTAGAGAGCCAGCTAAAGACTTACAAAAGTCTCTGGCATATGCTAACATCCATGTTAGCGAATCTACAATACGTAAAACAATAAACAATAAGGGCCCTTTTCCACCAGCACTGGCTGAATCGCAAAGTCGCAAACCGCTAGCGATTTTACAATCGCTACGGTTTGCTTTTTAACATAGGAATCGCGGTAGGTCATTTCCACTACCGCGATTCATTTTTTACCCGAACGCGAACGCGCAGCGGAGCGATATTTGCCGCGATTTTGCTATGCAGTGCATAGCATAGCAAAATCGCGGCCGCAAAACGTCGGGGAATCTCCGGTTTTGCGATTCAGCAATCGCTAGCGTTCAGCGTGAACGCTAGCGACTGCAGGTGGAAAAGGGCCCTAATAGAGTTCATGAGAGAAACAAGAGTTCATGGGAGAATACCACAGAGGAAGTCACTGCTGTCCAAAAAAACAAAAAAAAAACATTGCTGCATGTTTTGCAAAAGAGCAGCTGGATCTTCCACAGCAGTACTGGCAAAATATTCTGTGGACAGATGAAACCAAAGTTCAGTTGTTTGGAAGAAACACATAACACTATGGCCTCAATTCACTAAGTTTTATCAAACACTTTATAGAACGTTTGATAATTTACCTCATGAGTAAAAACTAATTTTAAATTCACTAAGGTGTTATAGATTTATTGAATGTTTTCTCGAAAACATTCAATGAATCTATAACACCTTAGTGAATTTAAAATTAGATTTTACCCATGAGGTAAATTATCAAACGTTCTATAAAGTGTTTGATAAAACTTAGTGAATTGAGGCCTATGTGTGGAGAAAAAGAGGCACAGCACACCAATATCAAAACTTCATCCCAACTGTGAAGTATCATGGTGAGGACATCATAGTTTGTGGCTGCTTTGCTGCATCAGGGCCTGGGCGGATTGCTATCATCGAAGGAAAAATGAATTCCAAAGTTTATCAAGACATTTTGCAGGAGAACTTAAGGCCATCTGTCCACCAGCTGAAGCTCAGCAGAAAATAGGTGGTGCAACAGGACAACGAAACAAAGAATAGAAGTAAATCAACAGCAGAATGGCTTAAACAGAAGAAAATACGCCTTCTGGAGTTGCCCAGTCAGAATCCTGACCTCAACCCTGTTGAGACACTGTGGCATGACCTCAAGAAAGCGATTTACACCAGGCATCCCAAGAATATTGCTGAACTGAAACACTTCTGTAAAGCGTAATGGTAAAAAATTACTCCTGAACATTATGCATCTGCAACTACAGGAAACGTTTGATTGAAGTTATTGCTACCAAAGGAGGTTCAACCAGTTATTAACCACTTCCTAACCACCTAACACAGATGGACGGTGGTAGAGTGGCACCTCCAGGCCCGCGTAATGCCGATTGGCGTCAAGTCCTGGAGGCGAAGATTAGCAGGAAACGAGCACTCGCGTGCCTGTTCCCTGTGGCTGTAAACAGCAGGGATCCCTGATCGGTCTGCCAGCCGCAATCGGAGCTGGCAGGCTGCAATATAAAAAAAATACAAAAAAGTGTACAGTGCTGCGATCTAGCGCAGTGCTGTACAGGGGACAGCTCTGTCACTTAACTGTCCCTCTAATTGTCTCACAATCTAATCCCTCGCTTAGGCTGATGCCTATGAGAGTCTAGTATAGTGTACGGATCTCAGTCTAGGGCCAATTTTATGGGGGGGGGGGGGGGGGGGGGGGGAGGGAATAAAATAAATAGTGCTTTTTTTTTAAAAAAAAAAAAAAGGGGTAGGTAGGTATTTTTCTATAATTTAAAAAAAATAAAAATCGCAGCAGCAATCGAATCCCACCGAAAGAAAGCTCCATTACTGAGTAGAAAAGGAGGTAAGATTAATTTGGGTGTACGTTGTACAGCAGAGCAATAAACTGTTAAAGTGACAAAGTGTTCAATTGTGAAAAATCGCCTGGCCACTAGAAGGGTATAAACCTGAGGTCCTCAAGAAGTTAAATCAAAAGGTTCACATACTTTTTCCACCTGCACTGTGAATGTTTACAGTGGCTTGCAAAAGTATTCGGCCCCCTTGAAGTTTTCCACATTTTGTTATATTACTGCCACAAACATGCATCAATTTTATTGGAATTCCATGTAAAAGACCAATACAAAGTGGTTTACACGTGAGAAGTGGATCGAAAATCATACATCATTCCAAACATTTTTTTACAAATAAATAACTGCAAAGTGGGGTGTGCATAATTATTCGGCCCCCTGAGTCAATACTTTGTAGAACCACCTTTTTGCTGCAATTACAGCTGCCAGTCTTTTAGGGCCTAGGTTCTCAACGTGTGGTACGCATACCCCAGGGGGTACTTCTGATGGTTCCAGGGGGTACTCAGGCTTCATATACTTAACCAAGAATAACAAATTTAGAGTTTTAGAAAATGATAAATCTTAGTTAAAACAACACAAAATTAATGTTTTAGCTAATTAAAAGCAATAGTAGAGGCTTGGAAATTGTTTAGAACAAATTATCATTTACTATGATTAAATATATATTTGTCAAGGGGTACTTGTGATAATGTTTACTATGCTAGGGGGTACTTGGTGAGTACAGGGCTTTAAAAGGGGTACATCCCAATAAAATGTTGAGAAACACTGTTTTAGGGTATGTCTCTACCAGCTTTGCACATCTAGAGACTGAATTCCTTGCCCATTCTTCTTTGCAAAACAGCTCCAGCTCAGTCAGGTTAGATGGACAGCGTTTGTGAACAGCAGTTTTCAGATCTTGCCACAGATTCTCGATTGGATTTAGATCTGGACTTTGACTGGGCCATTCTAACACATAGATATGTTTTGTTTTAAACCATTCCATTGTTGCCCTGGCTTTATGTTTAGGGTCATTGTCCTGCTGGAAGGTGAACCTCCACCCCAGTCTCAAGTCTTTTGCAGTCTCCAAGAGGTTTTCTTCCAAGTTTGCCCTGTATCTGGCTCCATCCATCTTCCCATCAACTCTGACCAGCTTCCCTGTCCCTGCTGAAGAGATGCACCCCCCGAGCAAGATGCTGCCACGACCATATTTGACAGTGGGGATGGTGTGTTCAGAGTGATGTGCAGTGTTAGTTTTCCGCCACACATAGCATTTTGCATTTTGGCCAAAAAGTTCCATTTTGGTCTCATCTGACCAGAGCACCTTCTTCCACATGGTTGCT
This sequence comes from Hyperolius riggenbachi, assembly GCF_040937935.1. Classification (NCBI taxonomy): domain Eukaryota; kingdom Metazoa; phylum Chordata; class Amphibia; order Anura; family Hyperoliidae; genus Hyperolius; species Hyperolius riggenbachi. Next base: position 64,373,507 of record NC_090652.1, read on the forward strand.
GTGTCCCCCACATGGCTTGTGGCAAACTGCAAACGGGACTTCTTATGCTTTTCTGTTACCAATGGCTTTCTTCTTGCCACTCTTCCATAAAGGCCAACTTTGTACAGTGCATGACTAATAGTTGTCCTATGGACAGAGTCTCCCACCTGAGCTGTAGATCTCTGCAGCTCATCCAGAGTCACCATGGGCCTCTTGACTGCATTTCTGATCAGCACTCTCCTTGTTTGGCCTGTGAGTTTAGGTGGATGGCCTTGTCTTGGTAGGTTTACAGTTGTGCTATACTCCTTCCATTTCTGAATGATCGCTTGAACAGTGCTCCGTGGGATATTCAAGGCTTTGGAAATCTTTTTGTAGCCTAAGCCTGCTTTAAATTTCTCAATAACTTTATCCCTGACCTGTCTGGTGAGTTCTTTGCACTTCATGGTGTTGTTGCTCCCAGTATTCTCTTAGACAACCTCTGAGGCCCTCACAGAGCAGCTGTATTTGTACTGACATTAGATTACACACAGGTGCACTCTATTTAGTCATTAGCACTCATCAGGCAATGTCTATAGGCAACTAACTGCACTCAGATCAAAGGGGGCCGAATAACTATGCACACACCACTTTGCAGTTATTTATTTGTAAAAAATGTTTGGAATCATGTATGATTTTCGTTCCACTTCTCATGTGTACACCACTTTGTGTTGGTCTTCCATGTGGAATTCCAATAAAATTGATGCATGTTTGTGGCAGTAATATGACAAAATGTGGAAAACTTCAAGGGGGCTGAACACTTTTGCAAGCCACTGTACATGGTGTATTCAATAAAAACATGGACACATTTAATTATTTGTGTGGTATTAGTTTAAAGGGACTCCAAGCTCAACTGAAAATAGTACTCACGCGGGGCTTTCTCCAGCCCAGTGCTGGTCGGGAGGTCCCACGACGGCGTCCTGGCTCCTCTCCTAGTCCCTGCTCCGGAATGGCTGGCCGGCGACACTCGGCCAAGTGTCGGGCTCCTTCTTCCGCGTATGACGTGGCTGACGTCACCATGCCGGCCGCCTTGCGTCATCAGGGCGGCCGGCGTGAAAGTACAGCGCGTGCGCGCTTTAAGTTTTTTTAAGTTGAGCTCAGTGTCCCTTTAAGCAAACTGTGATTGTCTATTTTTGTGACTTAGATGAAGGTCAGAGCACATTTTATGACCAATTTGTGCAGAAATCCATATAATTCCAAAGTGCCAAAATTGTCCAGAAATGGGTAAAAACCCAGGAATACAAAGGGGTTAAGAAGAGGAGGGGCCTTGAAAGCTAAAAAACAGCACTACATAGCCCGTGACATCATATGTGGGTCACACTGTGGGGGAATGGAAAGCTGAGACACACCACTTTCAGATGCTGGATATTTGACACATGTAGCCCTGCTATTCCACACCCATCCACCTGAGGGTTACTTGGAGTTGTTCTTCCTCTAAGTCATATTATAGTGTGAAGGTCTTCCCTTCTCATATACAGCATCTCTTGGAAGGGCTTGTTTCTCTATTCTCAGCATTTTCCAGTAATCATAAAAGGTGTCTAGTACTCTTGCCAAGGGTCACATTATATAGTTACTTTAGAAACATAAACTGTATGTACTGAGATAAGTTCTAAAAGAAAGGGTTTCCTTATTGCACCTAAGCATCATGTATAGGTGCCCCGAATATAGGTAGCCAAGTACAGGTGCCCCCAGTATAGGTAGCCAAGTATAGGTACCCCCACTATAGGTAGCCAAGTATAGGTGCCCCCAGTATAGACAGCCAGGTATAGGTGCCCCTAGTATAGTTAGCCAAGTATAAGTGCCTACAGTATAGGTGATCCAATATAGATAGCCAGTTATAGTTTACCCCAGTATATGTTATCCATGTATAGGTGACCCCAGTATAGGTAGCCAGGTATAGTTGCCCCCCCCCCCCTGTATAGATAGCCAGATATAGGTGTCCCAGTATAGGAACCCAGCCTGTCCACCCTCCCTCCCCAGCTGCCACTCATTTACCTTCATGAGTTGGTCAGCCCCCTACACCACCACAATCCCCGGATCCCCCTGGCTGCATGCCCAGTGCAGCATGCAGCAGAGACCTCAGATCATTGATGACCCGGAGTGAAGAAACAGGAGAGTAGTTCCCCTAGTAATAACATAGTATAATGCAGAGAAGACCAGCACACAGCACCTTCACTATCAGACCGCCATACTTGATATGGGTACCTCAAAACACCTTGCCACCACCAATACATCCAATCAAGATTCAAAAAGAAACACAGGACGGGCACCGGTATATCTTTACCATAAAAAGCCTTTATTGGCAGCAGATGGTATAACCAGAGGAGGCCCTCGATGGGAAGCGCTCCCCCCTAACCTCCTGGGGGGAGCGCTTCCCATCGGGAGCCTCCTCTGGTTATACCATCTGCTGTCAATAAAGGCTTTTATGGTGAAGATATGTACTTGAAATCTTCTTAAAGTTGTGTCACTCAAACGAAAGAGAAAAATAAACCATAGCGTAATACTGTATTGTAACAGTGCCGCATCCCTCACACCCAGTGCCAGGAATTGATAGTGAAATCTACCCAAGTATCCACCATCCACCAGGTCACACAGGTCCTCACCATAAGCTGTAGCTGCCAGCCACAGACAGCACAAATAGCACCTCCACAACTCTCCAGACCATGTGTGTTCCCTCAGACTTAGCACCACCACCAGCATACGTGGCCTCTCACCTTCTGTTTTGCTGCCCAGATTATAAGACAGCAACTGCACTTAAGCGCCCAGCGGGTCTTTCTCAGCCAGCCTCAAATGGATAACTCCGTAGGAACAGAAGCTTCACATCAGCCTAATAACTGAAAAGCTCCACATAGTGTAAAACCATTCGCTTTAATAAAATAAATAAAAGTAGTGCACTCACAAGTTTCCAATAAAATCAAGCATGTCAATACAATCCTCCACGCCAGCTCTATCCGCCCGTAGCTCCGCCCTACGTGTTTCGTGCATGCGCAAGCCCCTGATGAGTGCGCATGCACGAAACGCGTAGGGCGGAGCTACGGGCGGATAGAGCTGGCGTGGAGGATTGTATTGACATGCTTGATTTTATTGGAAACTTGTGAGTGCACTACTTTTATTTATTTTATTAAAGCGAATGGTTTTACACTATGTGGAGCTTTTCAGTTATTAGGCTGATGTGAAGCTTCTGTTCCTACGGAGTTATCCATTTGAGGCTGGCTGAGAAAGACCCGCTGGGCGCTTAAGTGCAGTTGCTGTCTTATAATCTGGGCAGCAAAACAGAAGGTGAGAGGCCACGTATGCTGGTGGTGGTGCTAAGTCTGAGGGAACACACATGGTCTGGAGAGTTGTGGAGGTGCTATTTGTGCTGTCTGTGGCTGGCAGCTACAGCTTATGGTGAGGACCTGTGTGACCTGGTGGATGGTGGATACTTGGGTAGATTTCACTATCAATTCCTGGCACTGGGTGTGAGGGATGCGGCACTGTTACAATACAGTATTACGCTATGGTTTATTTTTCTCTTTCGTTTGAGTGACACAACTTTAAGAAGATTTCAAGTACATGTGAGCGCAGCATCTTAAAAGGACACTGTTATACACATCTGATGCTTGATGATTGGTGCAGCGATCCATGGACACGTAATTTAGGCTGCTTGCACACCAAGACGTTACAGGCGCACGTTAGTGCGCCTGTAACGCTCCCCCAACGCACAGCAATGTAACACAAGTGGGCTGTTCACACAGCCCACGTTGCGTTACATGTAACGCTGCACGTTCTGTGCAAAGTGCAGCATGCTACGGCGTTGGAGCGGCTATAGCCGCGTTAGACTGTTTGCACATGCGCAGTGGGGGGCGGAGGAGGCGGGGAGAGCCAGCTACAGTAGCCGCGCACATGGCTACTTAATATTCACTGCACTGGCGGGCGCTGATTGGCCGGCGGGACCACGTGATGCGGAGTGTCTCGCTCCGCATCACGTGGTCCCGCTGGCCAATCAGCGCCACTCTGGGAGATATTATGGGCATCGAGCAGCCTAACGCGGCTCACTCTACCGTCGGCTTTTGCAGCACCATACGTTGTGTTAGGTGCACGTTATGCGACCTTAACGTGCCACCTAACACAACGTCTTGGTGTGCAAGAAGCCTTAGTCTTTGGACTTTAAAAGGACTTTACAATATTGAATGTTTTTATATGCGAATTATTGTTTATATTGTATAAGTGAGCGCACAAAACATAGATTAAGGTATATGGTGAAGATATACTGGTGCCCACCCTGTGTTTCTTTTTGAGTTCCCCAGTAACAGCGCCTATACAGGAAGTAAGCACTTCCTGTAAATGTGCTGCTAATAGGGGGACCGCTCTCCTGTCTCTCCACTGTGTGCGGGTCAACGCACTGATCTGAGTTCTCTGGTGCATGCCATGCTGGGCATGTAGGGAGGGGGATCCTGGGACTGTGGTGGAGGAGCTGCTGCCTGACTCAGGTCAAAGGTAAACAAGCAGCGGCCAGGGAGAAAGGTGGGCGGGCAGGATGCCCCACTTGGAAGACGCCGACTGACGCATGCTGTTCAGGTGGTGTCAAACAAGGTCCGCCCCTTTACTACATGGATATCCTATAAACATTTCTGGTTATGGTGTGCCAGTGTCTATAAACCTAAAGGTGGCCACACACCATACAATTTTTTAAATATCTGTTCAATTAAAGAATTGCAATAAATTTTTCTGACTGATTGGAACATTTCAAAAATATGACCAATTTACCACACACCTATGTTAAATTTTTTCCTCAATTATAATAAAAATGATTGGAAACTCAGAGAAAATTGCTAGGGTGTGTATATTAATAAACTGACAATCCAACACACACCATACAATCTTTAGTAGAAATTGAAGAAAGATATCTGTCATTCCAGATCGATTTAAATAAAAAAAACCAGGAAATCCGATCGGATTTTTCAGTCCAATGAAAAAACAGTTTTTGATTTTTCGAGAGATACGATCGTTTTTATCGAATTACTGTAAAATTGGATCATTTTATTGTATCGTGTGTGGCCACCTAAAGGGGGATGGGGAGGATAGTGGGCTGGTGCTATCAACTGTAGCTGAAACATGAATTTTTTCATAGATTTTGTTACTTGAGATAATAATAATTTGAACATTTGTATATGGTTTTTCTCCTGTTGGACTCAAAGCGCTCAAGAGCTGCAGCCACTGGGATGGCTCAAGAGGCCACTCTGCAGTGTTAGGGAGTCTTGCCTTGAACTCCTTACTGAATAGGTACTGACCCTAGCCAGGATTGAACTCTGGTCTCCAATCTCAAAGGAGGTGCCCTTTAACCAGTACAGATAAGACCTACAGGAGCATGACAATAAGTGCCACAGACTAAACTTAGAAAGTGCTAGGATTGCAGCTACAATGCTGGTCATATTTCCTTAAAAAAACAACAACATGGTAGCAGATATCTAAATGTATGGGTGGGCACATTATCTGTTTAGTTAACATCAGTGATGAACGTAATCAGCTAATTGACGATTACACAAAATTTTGCGTAAATTTTCGCATTTACACTTATATATAATTACTATTTGTAAATTCAATTGATTTCATAGTGACTCGTAATTTTGCCTAAAATTTTGAGTAATTTTCGCTTAATTTCATGCCGACTTTGGCAGTGTATGGAAAAGCCCCCATACATGGTAGTGACACCAAAATTGTCACTACACCACTACATATGTTAAGGAGAATAGTGGGTGCAAGTCAAAAGAAGAATTTTCCAAAAACACCTTGTAGTTTTTGAGAAAGTTGATTTTAAAATGCAAAAAAAAAAAAAAAGTTTAAAAACCATTTTTATTTTCATATTTAAAAACTATTTTCTCAAAAACTACAATGTCTTTTTGAAAACTAATTTTTTTGACTTGTACTCAATATTCTCCTTAACATATGTAGCAATTTTGGTAGCAATAGCATGTATGAGGGCTTTGTTATTAACCGCTAAATTTGGCATAAAAAATTGTGAAATTGTGCAAAAATGATGTGAAAAATTACACGAAATTATAAAATGTTACAATTACAAATGAAATTAATTACGATTTTCCCTGAAATTTTGCATTCCGAATACGATGCGTAAATGCAAATTTCGATGCAAAATTTCGCATATGTGAAATTTCAGCCCACCACTGGTTAACATTGCCCTCTCTGATTGCTAGCACCTAACTTACTGGCATATACACTGGAAACTGTATGTGTATGGTAAGGCTGAGAGGTTTATTGTCTCAAAAACAGCCCACTAAGCATTTACCAGACACAGGTAAGTAGTAACGGTAACATTCAGAAGCACATTTAGAGATGTATTGCTCTGTTTCCAAAGAACAGAATACCCAGGCAGCTCAGGGTGACCCAGAACAACTAGGAAAGTATAGGGGACTAAAAGAGACCAATAAGCCCTCCCTCTATAAAGCTACACTGTGTAATTTGCCTTCTTAAAGGACAACTGAAGTGAGAGGGATATGGAGGCTGCCATATTTATTTCCATCTAAGCAATGCCAGTTGCCAGGCCCTCCTGCTGATCCTCTGCCTCTAATACTATTAGTCATAGCCCCTGAACAAGCATTCAGCAGATCAGGTGTTTCTGACATTAATGTCAGATCTGACAAGATTAGCTTCTTGCTTGTTTCTGGTGTTATTCAGATACTACTGCAGAGAAATAGACCAGCAGGGCTGCCAGGCAACTGGTATTGATGAAAAGGAAATAAATACGTCAGCCTCCGTATACGTTACTTCAGTTCCCCTTTAAAGGAACACTATCTATTAACACATGTTTTTTGTTTTTTTGTTTTCACCTGAGATTAACCTCTTGCCGCCCGCGTCACGCCAATGGGCGTGGCCGCGGCGGCAGCCCCAGGACCGCCTGACGCCGATTGGCGTAAAGTCCTGGGGCTCTGTTTTGCAGGAGATCGCGCGCAGGCTGCGCGCGCATCTCCTGCTTGGGGGGCGGAGTTCCGCCCCGCCTTCAGTCTCCGAGCGGCTATCGCCGCTCGGGAGACTGTTAGACGGCGTGGTCGCCGTCTATTTAGGCTGTACAGCGCTGCGATCAGCAGCAGCGCTGCACTGGGGACAGCCGTGTGACACGGCTGTCCCCCTGGGGGACAAGAGAGCGATCGACTCTCATAGACAGAAGCCTATGACAGCCGATCACCGTAATTGGCTGGCTGTGGGGAGGGAGGGAGGGATGGGGTTTAAAGAAACAACTTGTTTTAAAAAAAAAACACAAACGAAAATATTGATTGAAAAAAAAATAAACATGGGGGGAGCGATCAGACCCCACCAACAGGGAGCTCTGTTGGTGGGGAGAAAGGGGGGGGGTCACTTGTGTGCAGTGTTGTGCGGCCCTGCAGCTTGGCCTTAAAGCTGCAGTGGCCAATTTTACTCAAAATGGCCTGGTCACTAGGGGGGTTTAGCCCTGCATTCCTCAAGAGGTTAAAGAGGAACTCCAGTGAAAATAATGTAATAAAAAAAGTGCTTCATTTTGACAATAATTATGTATAAATGATTTAGTCAGTGTTTGCTCATTGTAAAATCTTTCCTCTCCCAGATTCACATTCTGACATGTATTACATGGTGACATTGTTACTGTGGGCAGGTTATGTAGCTGTTCCTAGCTGTTTTGGCTGTTAGAGACAGCTGTAAACTGCTAATTCCTGTCTGTGAACATTGTTACATTGTGGCAGTTTGCCCAGAGTACCGCGGTACCAGAGTTTCTTGTGGGAAGGGTTTCATCACAAAATCAGCCATACAGCACCCCTTGATGGTCTGTTTGTGAAATGCAATAGATTTGTCATGTAAAAGGGGGTATCAGCTACTGATTGGGATAAAGTTCAATTCTTGGTCGGAGTTTCTCTTTAAGGGAGTTCATGAAGTGCTGGTAAATAATGATGTATGCATTTCACTTGCTTATCTATTTTGTTTACTGTCTAAAATTCCTTTCACAGAAAGTCTGCTCAAATCTGATGGCAGAGTGAACCATGAGGGGAGGGGGAATTCTCTCACAGTGCATCTGTTAACCCTGTGTGTGAGAGAAAGCTCTGAGCAGCTGTGGCCTGTGTCTCTGACTAAAGTATCTGCAGAGAGCAGAGGAAATGTAGCTTGTTATAAACATTTGTAATTGTCTGTGACAGCTTTTCATGTTTTTTTTTTTTTGCTTTCAAAGAAAAATACTCTGTAGTCTGATATGCAAAAAACACTACTGGGTGTGCATGGAAGCAGACACCCCTTTTGAGAATGATTCGTTTCAACAGTGCTAAATCCTACACACAGTGAATTAAAGCTTTTGCCTCTGATATTTAACATGAAAAGTAGGAAAATGTTTACACAGCAACTAAGACATTATTTGTACATTGCCATTTTAGTACACTTGGTTTGATAGGTTCCTTTAAAACAGAAGGTATTTGCAATAATTCAGCTTTAAAGAGACTCCGTAACAAAAATTGCATCTTGTTTTTTTATCATCCTACAAGTTCCAAAAGCTATTCTAATGTGTTCTGGCTTACTGCAGCACTTTCTGCTATCACAGTCTCTGTAATAAATCAATGTATTTTTCCCCTGTCAGACTTGTCGGCCTGTGTCTGGAAGGCTGCCAAGTTCTTCAGTGTTGTGGTTCTGCTATGAACTCCCCCTTCCAGGCCCCTCTGTGCACACTGCCTGTGTATTATTTAGATTAGAGCAGCTTCTCTCTTATCTTTTACAAGCTGGATAAATCGTCCTCTGAGCTGGCTGGGCTTTCACATACTGAGAAATTACAGACAAGGGCAAAGCTGTTTGCAGGAAGAAAAGAGCAGCCTGAAACTTCAGTGCATGAGAACAGGGGGAAAGAAACACACAAATGATCTCTTGAGATTCAAAAGGAAGGGTGTATACAGCCTGCTTGTGTATGGATGTATTTTCTATGTGCGGACATACTGTACATCAACCTACTTCCTGTTTTGGTGGCCATTTTGTTTGTTTATAAACAAACTTTTAAAAACTGTTTTTACCACTTTTAATGCGGCGGGGAGCGGCGAAATTGTGACAGAGGGTAATAGGAGATGTCCCCTAACGCACTGGTATGTTTACTTTTGTGCGATTTTAACAATACAGATTCTCTTTAAAGAGACACTGTAACAAGCAAAAAAAACGTCCCTTGGGGGGTACACACCTCGGGAGGGGGAAGCCTCCGGATCCTAATGAGGCTTCCCCCGTCCTCCTCTCTCCCACGGGGGTCTCGCTGCAGCCCTTCAAAGCCAGTCCGACAGATCCGACAGCCTGTTCAATATTTACCTTTCCAGGCTCCAGCGGGGGCGCTGTTTCGGCTCTTCTGACGGAGATAGGTGGAAATAGCCGATCTCCGTTGGGTCCGCTCTACTGTGCAGGCGCAGGAGACTTGCGCCTGCGCAGTAGAGCGGCCCGACGGAGATCGGCTATTTCCACCTATCTCCTTGGGAATGAGCGGATACTGCGTCCGCGCTGGAGCCAAAAGGTAAATATTTACATCGCCGCCGCTCCGGGAGGATTTTTGCCACCACCGTGGGGCCGAGGAGGATGGGGGAAGGCTCAATAGGATCCGGAGGCTTCCCCCACCCGAGGTGAGTACCCCCTAGGGGAGGTTTTTTTCATTACAGATTTTCTTTAAGTGAGTAACTGTGGTTACCCACAATGCACCAGGACTGAATATGCAAATTATCTCTTTATGCCCCTGAAGTCAGGCGTACATCCAGAACCGCTGGTGTATAGCTCATACATTTTACAGAGCCACATCAACCCTACATGCAGACAGCCTGTTTTGGACTGTTGGTCCTCATCAGTACATGGCAGGGATTGATATGGCTCTATAGAATAGGGTTGGACCAAAACAACAGAATACCCAAGCAGCTCAGGGTGATCCAAAACCACTAGGAAGGTAGCAGGAAAAAAGGGCGCCGGCGGGAGTAGACGAAAAGGGCACCACCATTAGAGATGTCCCAAACGGTTCACCGGCGAACGGTTCCAAGCGAGCTTCGGTGGTTCGCGTTCGCCTACCAAACGCGAATTTTCCCGGAAGTTCAATTTGCCCCATAATGCTCTATGGAGCAAAACTTTGACCCTCTCCATCACAGTCAGCAGACACATTATTGCCAATCAGACTGCACTCACTGGTGGAGCCCCACCCCCCTTATACAAGGCAAAGTCCTTGAGCCATTTGACTCACTCATCTGCCTATACTAATTAGTTAAGGGACAGCTGCTACACACTCTGCTAGGGAGATTTTAATTAGGCTCTTGTGGGCTCCTCCCTTCTACCGGAGGGAGGAGGGTCTCATCTGCCAGAGAATTATATCATTTCAAAAGCCAGTTTACATACCATAGCTGAGAATTGAACCCAGGTCTCACTGTGTGGTGGGCAAGTACCTTAACCGCTGTACTACAACAGCACTAACTGAAGCTGGCCTAGCATTTACCATTTATGCTCAATCCAAGAGAAAAATTAGACAAGATAGCAGTGTTAGGAAGACTTGCCTAAGGTCTCCTACTGAATAGGTGCTGGCTTACTGAACAGACAGAGACGAGATTCGAACCCTGGTCTCCTGTGTCAGAGGAGGGAATAGCCAGAAAGGGTGGAGGGAGGTTGAAGGGAGGTGGGAGGAAGGTGCCCTAAAATAGGGGCCTGTGTGAAACCTAGATGTAAGCCTGGGACATTTGATGTGTATTTCACTCAATCATGTCTTCCTCCAGGTATTAGAGCCTTTGAAACATGTTTTCTATCATTTTTCTAGGCGTTAGAATTTTTTCTATTTTTCAAAGTTAGCCTCCCCATTGAAGTCTATTGCGGTTCGCGAACTTTTTCGCGAACCGAACCTTTCGCTGAGGTTCGTGAACAGGGTTCACAAACTGAAAATCGGAGGTTCGCGACATCTCTAACCACCATAGACTCTAATGCAAATATTGTTAATAAGGCAAAAAAAGAAGAAAAGAGGGCACACAATACATATCGTTAACAACATTAGAACATTAAAGTTTTTGAAGTATGTTATTGTTTTAGAAACTTGCAACATTATAGTTTTTGTCATATTATTTTGTTTGTATGCACAGATTTTACGTTATCAAATATATTATTGTTTCTATGTGTAAAAGGGTGTTTCTGCAGGGGGATTGGTTAGGGATAGGCACCACCGGGGGTGGGGGGGGGGGGTGCAGAGCTGGATTATCCACCAGGCAACAGAGGGAGTTGCTTTGATCTAGTAAAAGGTCAGGGGCCCCGCCAGCCCCAATAAAGATTTATTTCCCCTGTTCATGTAACTCTTTATGGTCTGTTAAAAACAAAGTCTGCAGGAATGTGCTCTGTAACATAGATAATACACATACAGTTTGTTTCTCTCCCTCCTAGATCCTACCCCCCTCCCCTCCTTAGTTTAGCTGTCAGACATAGGCTGGGGGCTGGGATGACAAATGTTATCTGTGTGATCTCTGTTCAACGTCCAAACAGCAGAAGATGCTTTCTAGCAGGAAAGAAATGATGTGTACAGGTACATCTGTACTTAACTTGTCTTCCATTATAGCATCATCATTTAGACAAACTGCTCTGCTTAAAAGCTTTTGGCTGGTAGCACACTTGTCTGTCAGTTTTCTGTGTGCGCTTTTCTGCATGCGTTTTTTACCATGTGTGTCTGTATGTGGTTAAACGCAGGCATTTTTTTTCACAGAAGCTATTTTAATCAATATAGAAAAGCCACACTTTGCTTTACTGCTGTCTGTTTTTTTTTTTTTTTGTATAGGAAACAGTGTGCACTGGCCCTCCATTGATTTGCATTGGTTCTCAGTTTTCCTAGGCAGAAACCACAGACAAGTGTGCTCCCAGTCTAGAGTTCTTTTTGTGATGTTTACCATTGGTTCCTGTCATTGCTGAGCTAATTAGCCTTAGTTTTATCACCCGGGTTACACCTGAGCGTGGCCACAGCCATGCTCAGATGTGAATCTTGTTAGTTTGACACGTTGTGGCATTACCCAGCAGCAAAAAAGATGCAGTTCGCAGAGTGTGAGCAGAGGGGAGCAAAGTGTCTATTACCTCTCCAGGATCCTGTGCCGCATCTTCGGTGCAGATTCTTCTTAGTGATTCTTAGTGTCTGTTCTCCATGGCGACAGCTAGGGTTTCTTATCATGCAACCCACCAATGAGACACTGACTGGGAGAAATTAGGATCTGGTTACCTTCACTGGGGGGATCCTCTGGCTTTACTGAGGGGTATCTGGCTACCTATACTGTGGAGACATCTGGCTTCATGTAGAGGGGGAGTCATCTGACTACCTATACCAGGGGGGGGGGGGGTGACAGCTGGCAATACTGGGGGGGGGGGTTATCTGGTTACCTATGGGGGAAGGTCACCTCGCTACCTATAAATTTTACGCATTGAACCAGTAATGCGTAAAAATGTATGTGTTAATGTTCCTGCACTAGCGGGAATGCAAAAAAATGTACGCAATGCGTCCCGCCAACCTCCGAGGTCGGCAAGATGCCAGCGGAGGACTGGAGCAGCAGTGAGTGACTACGAGGGCACAGGATGGCTGCATGGGGCTGGTAGAAGCCCCAGGTAAGTGAAAATCATTTTTTTTATTTTGCTTGGACCTTCCCTTTAACAAGGTTTATCATTATACCATCTGCACTATTTTGTTATCCAGCTGAGAACTTTTTTTCTGGCGCCCTTTTTTCAGGCACACACTAGGAAAGTATAGGGGACTGAAAGAGTACCTCCTACTAAAAAATCTCTCCTACCAAACAGCCCTCCTACTAAACAGTAATCTGCCTTCTTAAAGGATACCCCAACTGAAATGTGACATAATGAGATAGACATGTGTATGTACAATGCCTAGCACACAGATAACTGTGCTGTGTTCCTTTTTTTCTTTCTCTGCCTGAAAGAGTTAAATATCAGGTATGTAAGTGGCTGACTCAGTCCTGACTCAAACAGGAAGTGACTACAGTGTGACCCTCACTGATAAAAAAAATTCCCCTTTTTTACCTCTTTCTTGCTCTCAGAAGCCATTTTCTGCTAGGAAAGTGTTTTATAGTTGGAATTTCTTATCAGTGAGGGTCACACTGTAGTCACTTCCTGTCTGAGTCAGGACTGAGTCAGCCACTTGCATACCTTATATTTAACTCTTTCAGGCAGAAAAATAAAAAAGGAACACAGCATAGGTATCTGTGTGCTAGGCACTGTATATACACATGTCTATCTCATTATGTCACATTTCAGTTGTGGTATCCTTTAACCCTCCTGGTGGTTTGCTAAAATCCACTAGGGGGCAGCAAAGCCGTTTTTTTTAATTTTTGTTTTTTTTCATGTAGCGAGACAAGGTCTCGCTACATGATAGCCGCTGCTCAGCGGCATCCCCCCAGCCCCAAAGAACAGGATCTCCTGGAGGGCTTCCCCCGTCGCCATGGCAACGGGCGGGATGACGTCCCCGACGTTATGACGTCAAAGGGGACTCCGATCCACCCCACAGCGCTGCCTGGCACTAATTGGCCAGGCAGCGCACGGGGTCTGGGGGGGGGCGGCTGCGGCACGACGGATAGTGGCGGATCGGCAGGTAGCGGCGGCGAAAGGGCTAGCTGCGTGTAGCAAAAAAAAAATTATGCAAATCGGCCCAGCAGGGCCTGCTCAGCACGGGCTTACTGCCAGGGCGGGTAAAGGGATACTGTAGGGGGTCAGGGGAAAATGAGTTGAACTTACCCGGGGCTTCTAATGGTCCCCCGCAGGCATCCTGTGCCCGCGCAGTCACTCTCTGATGCTCCGACCCCACCTCCAGTTCACTTCTGGAATTTCAGACTTTAACCACTTCCCAACTGAGGGGTTTTACCCCCTGACCACCAGAGCAATTTTCACCTTTCAGCGCTCCTTCCATTCATTCGTCTATAATTTTATCATTACTTATCGCAATGAAATGAACTATATCTTGTTTTTTTCGCCACCAATTAGGCTTTCTTTAGGTGGGACATTATGCCAAGAATAATTTTATTCTAAATGTGTTTTAATGGGAAAATAGGAAAAAATGTGGGAAAAAAATTATTATTTTTCAGTTTTCGGCCTTTATAGTTTTTAAATAATGCATGCTACTGTAATTAAAACCCATTAAATGTATATGCCTATTTATCCCGGTTATAAAACCGTTTAAATTATGTCCCTATCACAATGTTTGCCGCCAATATTTTAGTTGGAAATAAAGGTGCATTTTTTTCAGTTTTGCGTCCATCCCTAATTACAAGCCCATAGTTTATAAAATAACAGTGTTATACCCTCTTGACATAAATATTTAAAAAGTTCAGTCCCTAAGGTAACTATTTATGTGTTTTTTTTGAATTGTAAATTTTTTTATTTTTTTTTTTTTAATTACAAAAAAAAAAATTGGGGAGTGTGGGAGGTAAGGAGTTAATTTTTTGTGTAAAACAAGTTTATTTGTGTGTAAAAAATGGTTAGGGTGTAGTTTTACTATTTGGCCACAAGATGGCATTACATTTGTTTCATGCGACCTGCAAGCGTCCTTCCGGAGGCTTGCAGGAAGTAGAAAGAGGCTGGGACTTTGTTATTTTTTCACAATGATCGCGCTGCTCAGCCGAGCGGCAGCAGATCATTGCGGGGCTTAGATCAACGAACGGGAATGGATTTTCCCGTTCGTTGATCTCTGGGCGAGCGGGCGGCGGCGTGTTTACTAGCGGCGGGCGGCGTGTTTACGAGCGGGAGCGCGGACAGCGGCGGGAGTGCGCAAAGTACGGATTTCTCCGTCCCTGGGGGTGAAAGGATGGAAAAAGGGGCGGAGAAATCCGTACGCGCGGGGGTAAAGTGGCTAAACTCTGAAAACCCCTGCGCCTGCACAGACCATACTGGGCCTGAGAAGTACGCTCCTGGTGACATCAGCGGGAGTGAGGACACAGCAACGCAGGCACAGTGGTTTTCAGACTTTAAAGTCTGAAATTCCAGAAGTGAACAGAGAGGCGGGGCCGCAGCATTGGGGAGTGGCTGCTCAGGCACAGGATGTCTGCGGGGGACCATTAGAAGACCCGGGTAAGTTCAACTCATTTTCCCCCAACCCCCTACAGTGTCCCTTTAAGACAAAAGATATATGGGATTATTCAGCTCTGTTGCAAAAATCTTAAAATTTTATATGCATGTAAACATATACGAATAAAAAGTGCATTTCTTCCAGAGTAAAATGAGCTATACATTACTCTATGTTGCTGTCACTTACAGTAAGTAGTAGAAATCTGATATTACCAATTTTGGACTAGCCCATCTTCTCATAGGGGGTTCTCAGGGTTTTCGTTATTTTTAAAAGCACTTAGTGAATGTCAGTTGCTCCGTCTAACTGCCAAAGAAGTGTACGGTGAGCAGGGAGGATGGCCAGCATCAGTGTATAAATCTTTTTCAGGGAATGTCTTTATAAAGAATAAAGGCCATGCTGAGAATCTTAGTGTAATGTCAGATTTCTACTACTTACTTTAAGTGACAGCAACAGAGGAGGAGTCTCGGGAGCCTGAATAGCGGGACGCCGCAGGGAGGCCACTGGAGACGTGTTTGAGGCTGGAGAGACTTGCCGCTATGACTCGCTACCCTATCCCTAAAGGGAGTCTGTAAGTTACCTAAGTGCGCGAGAGGCGCAGTGTGTATTCAGATTGGATTGACATGCTGCGCAATGAATTTGTTTTATGCTTTTATTAAAGGATTTTTTTACATTGGAACTGGATATGATCACTGATGTTCTGAGTGATACTTATTAGTGAATGCGAGATTGCCACCTGAATCACGGTGGTTTACATCTGGTGAGCCTTTTTTGATCTCTAGGGCAGTGGGGATCACGTGTGGACACGGTTTATTCACTCGCACCCGCACCGTGGAGTATTGATGATTATTGAATGGTTATACAGTATCACACTATGTGGAGATGTTGTTTTTAGGTCTCTGGAGGAGCGTGCAGTGGAGTGCATAGCACCAGAAGGATTTTGACTATTTACAGGAGGAACCACAGCGCACTCATTGGACTTTTTGTGACATTTATGGTGATAGTTATGTCAATTTGAGTGATTTGTTTCTGCACTTTCAGGGAACCGATCAGTACTAGGCAGCGCAGCAGCTTTGAAATTTATAGGAGAAAAGTAATTTATGGCTCATTTTACTCTGGATGAAATGTACTTCTTATTGGTATGTGTTTTACATTTTAAG
The DNA here is from genome assembly GCF_040937935.1 of Hyperolius riggenbachi. Lineage (NCBI taxonomy): Eukaryota > Metazoa > Chordata > Amphibia > Anura > Hyperoliidae > Hyperolius > Hyperolius riggenbachi. The sequence continues at coordinate 64,389,728 of NC_090652.1, forward strand.
GTTTTCACGACAGTTCCTCTTTAAGTGAGCAACTGTGGTTTCCCACAATGCATCACTGCTAAATATGCAAATTTTCTCTTAATGCCCCTGAAGCCAGGCTTATTGCATATTTAGTAATAATTTGCATAGAAGGAAATTATTTTTTTCTACATAACATCAAAGATCAAAACTTCAAAGGTCATAACAGCAGCTCACACAGCACATACTGACTCCTAGTGCCCACTACCTAGCTACAAATGGTGAGCTGATGAGTTGACGCTAGTCATTAGATATTACACTATTGAAAAGAAACAGCAAACAACTCAGTTCAGCTACGGAACAGGAATAACAAGAAGTGTGTCTTAGGCTGCATTTCCACTTGTGCGGTGCGAATCGCCGCGTTAAAAATTTGCATGCGGATGCGAATTTCGCATGCGGGTCTATGCAAATTTTCATGTAAATTTTCATGCGAATTCGCATGGATGACGATGTATGCAAATTTAACCATGGCAGTGCTGGTGTGCTTTTCCATTGTTTCTATGCGAATTCGCATGAAAATTTGCATACCCAAACCTCATGCGAATTTCCTATTAAATACATTGTATGCGATTCGCATAGCGGTATGCGATATGTGAATTCTGATGGCTCTGCCATGCGAATTTTTTCTGCACAGAAAAACGCAAAGGAATTCTGACAAGTGGAAACAGTCCCATTCACTTGTATTGCTATGCGAATTTGCAAGCGAAAAACGCATGCGAATTCGCGATAGTTGAAATGGGCCCTTAAGCCTGGCACACACATTCAATTATGATTGGCCAATCACTGATCAATTTTACCACCTCCATGTAGTACAAGGGTTTATAGTATTCAGGGCCGATTCTCTTATGAAGCAAGGTGAAACATTTGAATCAGGGGGCAGAGATTACAGGGGCAGCATGTTTGTACTGTGTGTTTACACTAACAGCATGTAGTCAGAGTAGGAGGAGAAGCAAGAGGAGAGTGAGGTGAAGAGGTCATCATTGGGGAAAATCAGCTTGTTGTGCTGTGTGAGGAGTCTGACAGCGAGTGAGGACGGGGGAGGGAGGAGAGCAGCCTTTTTCATTTGACTTGCACAGCAGAAGGGAGGAGATGGCACTGCTGTCTTGATTGATAGTATTCAATATCTGTTGGACCTCATACTACATGCAGGTGGTAAAATTGGTCAGCAATTAACCAATCATAATTGAAAATGTGTACTAGGCTTTATGATGTGTATATGCATCCAATAATGGTTGGCCAATTTTACCACTTCCATGTAGTATGAGGGCCAATATATTTTAAATACTATGAACAGATAGGGCTTGATTCACAAAAGAGTGCTAACTGATAGCATGGCCGTTTCTGCGCGAATTTTCGCATTTAGCACGATTGCGAATTTTCACGTGAAACGATAACGTTTTTCGCGCACAAATGCAAATTATCACGCAAAACGATAAAGTTTGTGCGTGAAAATTTGCGTTTGCGCGCAAAAACTTTATCGTTTCACGTGAAAATTCGCAATCGTGCTAAATGCAAAAATTTGCGCAAAAACGGCTATGCTATCAGTTAGCACTTTTTTGTGAATCCAGCCCATTGTGTAGGCAAACTCTCATACTATGGGCAGCACAGTGGCGTAGTGATTAGCACTCTCGCCTTGCAGCACGAGTCCCAGCCAGTGTTCCATCTGCATGGAGTTTGTATGTTCTCCTCTTTGTCTGTGTGGGTTTCCTCTGGGCACTCCAGTTTCCTTTCACATCCCAAAAACATACAGATAAGTTAAATGGCTTCCGACACTTGACTACACTATACATACATGACTATGGTAGGGATTAGATTGTGAGCTCCTTCGAGGGACAGTTAGTGACAAGACAATACACTCTGTACAGCACTGCGGAAGATGCCGGCGCTATATAAATACAAAATAAAAATACTACTACATGGAGGTGGTAAAATTGGTCATTGATTGGCCAATCAAAATTGAAGGCGTGTACTAGGCTTTACTGAACTTATAGAGGCAGATTGCCATGTTTCTATATTTATTAATGAGTTAAACCTGGTACACACCTTCAACTTTGATTGGCTGATCACTGACCAATTTTACCACCTCCATTTAGTATGAAGCTTTACCTACACAATGTTCCAATAGTATTCAGTATCTTTTCACCTTCATACTACATGGAGGTGGTAAAATTGGTCAGTGATTGGCCAGTCAAAGTTTGAGGTGTATATCAGGTTTTGCGAAGAACTAAAGCCTGGTACACACTTGCAATTATGGTTAGCCAATCATTGACCAATTTTACCATCTCCATGTACTATGGGAGCTTACCTACACAATCTGCTCCTAGTATACAATATCTGCTGGACTTCATACTACATGAAGGTGGTAAAATTAGTCGGTGATTGGCATAGTTAAATGTGCGCGCCAGGTTTTAAGCTAGGCACATACATGAGATAAAAGTCTTTGGAAAATGAAAGATCAAAGACCAATTTTACCCCTTCCATGTAGTATGAGAACCAATGGATTTATACTTAAACTGGGTGCACACAAAATACATTTTTGAAAAGTGAACGATCAAAGATAAAATCTGCAGATTCACAAAAGACCTCTAAATAGCCAGAAGAAAGATATTTATCTTTCAGTCTTTCAGATCCATCCTGGTGGATCTGATCTACAGATGAATGTCAGTTAAACAAGGTGTGTATGAGATCTCCAGATATCAGGGCCGGATTACCGACCAGGCAACAAAAGCAGTCAAAGGGGCCCCATCAGCACATAAACCAGCCCTCGCCATTCTGTCAGCGGTGGCTGGATGGTATAATGGTTGAAGCCACTCTGAGCAGTGCAGTAACTATGGAAAGATGCATATCATTTTAAAGCTCTCTTTTCTCTTTCTCCTCTTTCCAATGATATATAAACCGCTGCCCTATGCCTTTTAGTTTTAGCTATTTTCGCGATTGAAATCACAGCCATTTCGATCGCGAAAATAGCGAAAACTAAAAGGCGTGGGGTGGCAGTTTATCTATCATTGGAAAGAGGAGAAAGAGAGCTTCAAAATTATATGCATCTTTCCATAGTTACATTGTATTACACAAGACAACTTTTCTCCAAAGTTGGCAGCTCGATTCAGCACAATGCAATGAAATATAAGGAACCCAGGGGGATATAATTACAAACATCATGCTGGTAGGTGTGAGGAGGTAATTAATTAGTTGTGAGTATGCTTAAAGGCATACCCACAGGCACTTCTCAGAGTCCCTTTAAGGGCTCTGCCTCTGACACAGGAGACCAGGGTTCGAATCTCGGCTCTGCCTGTTCAGTAAGCCAGCACCTATTCAGTAGGAGACCTTAGGCAAGTCTCTCCTACATTGCTACTGCCTATAGGGCGCGTCCTAGTGGCTGCAGCTCTGGCGCTTTGAGTCCGCCAGGAAAAAAGCGCAATATAAATGTTATTTGTCTTGTCTTGTCAAATGATGCCGTGCGCTGCTGATTGTCTTCAGAGCCAGGCTCTCCTCCTAGGTCCCCCTCCTGCTACTGTGCGCTCTGCCACTGCCCACTCCTCCCTCCCTTTCCACAGAGAACCACAGCTGCAGCAAGAATGATAGCAGCAGATGGTAAACCTATCCATGATCCAAGCGATAGAGATCCCGTCATCTGAAACCCATCTGCCGCTCGCTCTGAACTTCCTGATTCTCAGATCAGACAGGTAGTAGGAAGTAGTAATAGTAGTAGTAACAGAGCGGCAGCACTCTAGAGGAGACAGATGGGCTCCGGATAACGGGACCTCTATTGCTTGGATCGCAATAGGTGAATGTGAGTCATCTGGTGCTGTCATTCTCCCCCGCTGTGGCTGCCTTCTCTGCTGGACTATCGTATTTACTGGGATGGAGGCTGCATGGTGGCTGTCTAGTTTGGGAGGAAATCGGTTGTTCGGTGGTGGGGGTGGTTATGTAATTCTGTCTGGGGAATGGCTTCCGGTTTGGCGGAGTCCAGAGCTTTCTGGTATTGCCAGGCTGGTGATGCAGTGGGAAAGTGCTACTGCTGTGATATCTGGCACCCTCTTCACAGGGGTGCCCCAGCCCCTGAGTGCAAATGTCCCAGCCATTCATCTCTCACTCTGCATTTTGCCGCTGCTATTCCCTGCATTGTGCACCCACAGAGGAAAGCTGTTGCCCATAGCAACCAGTAGCTCGGCTGCCCCGGTGTGTGCGGCATGTTGCTGTGCATCTGCATCTTCTGATTCTATTACGACATGATGGGGGGGCCCAAATCAGTTACATTGCTTAGGGCCCCATTTAGCCTTAATCCGGCTCTGCCAGATATCATAGACTATGAATGCATTTTGCAGGAACTGATCTTTTGCATGTGTACAGCATCTTTAAAAAGATCAGTCTTTTAGGGCTGGTTCACACTTGGTGCTTGTGCAGTGCTTTGCTGATCACCAGTGAATAGAGATGGCCCGAATGGTTCGCCGGTGGACAGTTCCCGGCGGATATCAGCTGTTCGCATCCGCGGTGGGCGGCGAGCTTACATGGCGTGTTCGACCTGCCGCCTATACATCATCATTGATTTAAACTTTGACCCCTTACCGCACAGTCAGCAGTTACATGGCAGCCAATCAGCCTGCACTCGCTCACAGATCCTCCCACCCCCTATAAAAACGCAGGTGTGCCGGCCATGTTTCATTCTGTCTCCGGCTGCTGTAGTGAGAGGAAGGGGGAGAGCGCATTGCTGAGATAGGGAGAGTTAGCTAGGCCTGTTTTGTTGTTGCTTGCTGTGAAAGCACCCCAAATAGCCCTTTTGAGGGATGACCGCGCCTACTACATCGCTCTGCTGTTTTTTGTTGTTGTTGTTGTTTTTTGTGTATTGTGCAACACTCCACAGCCCACTGGCACCCACCCAGAGCTGTGCACAGTATTACTTCTTACTACTATTGTTGGTCCATTCAGTTGCAGGCACAGTAGCACCTCCAGTGCATTACTTTAGGCTGTATTCTGATTGTACTATTGCATTTCTCTGTGTGTGACACTACACAGCCCACTGATACCCACAGCTGTGCACAGTACTACTGCTATTGTTGACCCATTTAGTTGCAGGCACAGTAGCACTACAGTGCATACGTTTAGGCTGTATTCTGATAGTACTATTACAATTATCTGTGTGTGACACTACACAGCACACTGATACCCAAAACTGTGCACAGTACTACTGCTATTGTTTGCCCATTCAGTTGCAGGCACAGTAGCATCTCCAGCACATTAGTTTAGACTGTATTTTGATAGTACTAATGCATTTCTTTGTGTTTGACACTACACAGCCCAGTGATACCCACAGCTGTGCACAGTACTACTGCTATTGTTGGCCCATTCAGTTTTAGGTGCAGTAGTACCTCCAGTGCATTAGTTTAGACTGTATTCTAAAAGCACTATTGCATTTCTCTGTGTGTGACACTTTACAGCCCACTGACACCCAGAGCTGTGTACACTACTGCCATTGTTGGCCCATTCAGCTGCAGGAACAGTACCACTGGAGTGCATTATGTTTCACTTGTTGCAGGCACAATTCCCCAATTTAAAAACAAAAATGACAGGCAGAGGCAGAATCAGGCCACCCTGCAGGGGTCTTTGAGGTCGTGCTGCTGTGATTTCCTGCGGCCCTTGAAGAATGCCCAGTGGTCAGAGGACACATACCATTAACACCCAAAATTCAGAGGATGTAGTTGACTGGCTTACACAGCACACCCCACCTTCTACAGCTTCTGCAAGGAATCCTGACGCACCATCCTCCTCCTGCTCTGGTTCAGGCATCCGAGAACAACTAACAACTCACCCGGTAGCCAAAACCACCACTAGCACCACAGTTGCTCCACTTGATATGTCAGAGGAGTTATTCACACATTCGAGTGATGAATTCAGTGATGCACAAGCATTATTGGCAGAAGATGAAGGCAATAAGAGTGTTACACCACCTTATATGTCTCAGTCAGGCATCAGTACACACATGGACGTAAGGTGTGAGGATGATGATGATGTAGTATCAGTTGTTGTTGCCTTTTTGGAGGTGTCTGATACAAGTGAAGCAGTTGATGATGATGATGATGAAGTATACATTGATGTCACGTGGGTGCCCACAAGAAGTGATGAAGAACAGGGGGACAGTTCAGATGGGGAGACAGAAAGAAAGAGGAGACGAGTTATTGTAACTAGCAGGGGGAGTTCATCAAAAGGAGCTGGTGGCACTGTCAGAAAGCATGTACCTGCACTTGGGGTCAGCCAGCCAACATGCCCTTCAACGCCTGTTGTTGCCACCACCAGGATACCATCATTTCAAAGCTTGCCAGTGTGGCATTTTTGTGTGTGTGTCTGCCTCTGATACCTCTCTTGTTACCTTACCCCCCCTCTAGCAGAGAAAAGGTTAAAACTGGCTGCATACTGAGGCTGAGAGAAACTCCATTCATCCGTATACCATCACGGATTTGGTTGTTTTATCAAAGGTCTTCTATCCATTCCACAGAACTTTCCATAATTGGACTTCATATCTTCTGTTGGACTTATTACCGCAAAAGGACAAACGGTAACTTGACACAACTTGACACATTGCTCAGACTATCAATAGTTATTTTCATATTTAATCCTTATTATTTATGTATCGATTTGTTTCAATTGCTATATTTAGTTCTGCACTATTACTTTAAATAAACGATTAAACATTTTTTCGTCTAAGTGCTGTTCTGAAAAATCTCTGCAAAGAGTTCACATTTCCCGAGAGACATTACCATAACAGGATTTAGCTAGAGTTAGACTTAGCGTATTCACACGCTTTATTGCGGATTGGTGGCAGCGACCTGGTCTCTATACGAAATCATAGATTGTATCAATTGTACATACAGTCGATATTGGACTGTGTGTGGACTCACCAACCAATCTAAAAGGTTGCTTTGCCTGCAGTGCTGACTGCCTTCAGGATTCCCTCAGGGTCTGAGGCTGAATGGTAAACTGTGGCAAAAGGAACAGGAATTAGAGAGTGACTGCACATACGTCACATTGTCTGCAGCGGTGCGACCAATCTTTGGCATCAAACTATTCACTGTATTTCAAACCATCGGATGCGACTATTCCCCCGAATGGTACCTGTGCCAGATTAGACAGGATTGATGCGCGTTGTTGCATTATTACCTGATGATTCAGCAAGTAGCACAAGCCCCCGGCGACGCCTGCTGCGGGTGTTCTCCTGCCGCCGTCCCCTCCTCCTCCTCCCCCAAAGAAACACCTTGCTCATCATCCTCTGAGTCTGACTCATCTTCTGCACACGACTTCTCTTCTTCCTCCTCCTCCCCCCTCTGTGCTGCCGCAGGTGTTGAGGAAACAGCTGGGTCTGATGAAAATTGGTCCCATGCCTGTTCCTGCCGTAACGGTTCCTGGTCACGCTCATTCGCAGCTTCATCCGCCACTCTACGCACAGCACGCTCCAAGAAGTAAGCGTAGGGAATTAAGTCGCTGATGGTGCCCTCACTGCGGCTCACCAGGTTGGTCACCTCCTCAAACGGCCGCATGAGCCTGCATGCATTTTTCATCAGTGTCCAGTTGTCGGGCCAGAACATCCCCATCTTCCCAGACTGTTTCATTCTACTGTAGTTGTAGAGGTAGTGGGTGACGGTTTTCTTCTGTTTTAGCAGGCGGGAGAACATGAGCAGGGTCGAATTCCAGTGAGTCGGGCTATCGCAAATGAGGCGTCTCACCGGCATGTTGTTGTTCCGCTGAATTTCCGCAAAGCGTGCCATGGCTGTGTAAGACCGCCTCAAATGCCCACAGACCTTCCTGGCCTGCTTCAGGACATCCGCTAAGCCAGGGTACTTTGCCACAAATCTTTGAACAACTAGATTCATGACATGTGCCATGCAGGGTATGTGTGTCAGCTTCCCCATATGCAAAGCGACAAGCAGATTGCTGCCGTTGTCGCACACCACATTGCCTATCTGCAGGTGGTGCGGGTCAGCCACTCATCCACCTGTTTCTTAAGAGCAGCCAGGAGAGCTGCTCCAGTGTGACTCTCCGCTTTGAGACAAGACATGTCTAAGATGGCGTGACACCGTCGTACCTGGCATGCAGCATAGGCCCTGCGGAGCTGGGGCTGTGTAGCTGGAGAGGAGAACTGCCACTCAGCCAAGGAGGAGGAGGACAGCGAAGAGCATGTAGCAGGAGGAGAGGAGGTGGCAGGAGGCCTGCCTGCAATGCACAATTTGGTCCGCTGCACCCTGCTTGCCATCGTTCACCACCAGGTTGACCCAATGGGCTGTGTACGTAATGTAGCGGCCCTGCCCGTGCTTGGCAGACCAGGCATCCGTGGTCAGGTGTACCCTTGACCCAACGCTCTTCGCAAGAGATGACACCACTTGCCTCTCAACTTCACGGTGCAGTTGGGGTATGGCCTTTCTCGAAAAATAAGTGCGGCCTGGCATCTTCTACTGCGGTGTTCCGATGGCCACAAATTTACGGAAGGCCTCAGAGTCCACCAGCCGGTGTGGTAACAGCTGGCGAGCTAACAGTTCCGCCACGCCAGCTGTCAGACGCCTGGCAAGGGGGTGACTGGCCGAAATTGGCTTCTTCCGCTCAAACATTTCCTTCACGGACACCTGACTGCTGCTGTGGGCAGAGGAGCAGGAACCGCTCAAGGGCAGAGGCGGAGTGGAGGAGGGTGCCTGTGAAGGTGGAAGGGAGAAAGCGGCAGAAGCAGATGATGCACCTGAAGGAGGAAGAGGAGAAGGAGGGTGACTTTTCTTTTGTGTGCTGCTGCTGCTTTTGCTCAGGTGGCCATCCCATTGCTGTTTGTGCCTTTTCTCCAGGTGCCTTCGTAAGGCACTTGTCCCTACGTAAGTGTTGGCCTTTCCACGGCTCAATTTTTGTTGGCAGAGCGAACAGATGGCTTTGCTCCGATCTGAGGCACACACATTAAAAAATTTCCACACCGCTGAGCCACCCTGGGATGTGGGCACTATGGGGACCTCAGCAGCTGATGCTGAAGGGCAAGTTGGCTGGCTGTACATTGGTGGCGATACATGGTGCCGGACACTGCCACCAGCTGTTTCTGACGAAGAGCTGCCCCAGCTTCTTTCAGCAACTTCTCTCCTCCTACTACTCTCTGACTCCCCCTCTGAACTGTCCCCCTCTTCATCTCCTCTATTGGGAACATACAGAGGATCCCTATCATCGTCATCATCGTAATCATCCTGCCCAGCTTCGCTTGCCTCAGACAAATCCAAACATGTACCATCAGTAGGTCCTTCATCCTCCTTACACATTACATCCATAGTGTTGCCGCGTAACTCAGACATATGAGCTGGTGAAAATTCATCTGGCTGTAACAACAATGGCTGTGCATCAGTGATTTCAACACTAAATAATTCTTGCGAAGTGTCAAATGCAGCGGAAGTGGTGCTAGTAGTAGCGCTGGTGGCTGAGCAAGATGAGGTGTTCTGTGTCGCTAAATACTCAACCACGTCCTGACAATCTTGGGAGGTGATGGGACGTGCCTTCTTCCGAGCACTGTACTGTGGGCCAGGTCCACACGAAATTACATTTACACGACCTCGCGCAGACCTGCCGGGTGGCCTTCCTCTGGCTCTGGCACTACCTCTTCCTCTACCTGTTTTGTCCATATCGGGTATGCACGGAATGGTAAATCACACTGCGTGCACTCACGTAGGTAGGTGGGTTCACTTAACTGCACAGGTATGCGCACTGATGCGGTGGGTTCACTGAACAGAACAGGTATACAGTGGCGGGTTCACTGAACACAACAGGTATGCAGTGGCGGGTTCACTGAACACAACAGGTATGCAGTGGCCGGTTCACTGAACAGTACAGGTATGCAGTGGCGGGTTCACTGAACAGTACAGGTATACAGTGGCAGGTTCACTGAACACAACAGGTATGCAGTGGCGGGTTCACTGAACAGAACCGGTATACAGTAGCGGCTCCACTGAACAGAACCGGTATACAGTGGCGGGTTCACTGAACAGAACAGGTATACAGTGGCGGGTTCACTGAACACAACAGGTATGCAGTGGCGGGTTCACTGAACAGGTATACAGTGGCGGGTTCACTGAACAGAACAGGTATACAGTGGCAGGTTCACTGAACACAACAGGTATGCAGTGGCGGGTTCACTGAACAGTACAGGTATACAGTGGCGGGTTCACAGAACAGGTATGCAGTGGCAGGTTCACTGAACAGAACAGGTATGCAGTGGCGGGTTCACTGAACAGTACAGGTATACAGTGGCGGGTTCACAGAACAGGTATGCAGTGGCAGGTTCACTGAACAGAACAGGTATGCAGTGGTGGGTTCACTGAACACAACAGGTATGCAGTGGCGGGTTCACTGAACAGTACAGGTATGCAGTGGCGGGTTCACTGAACAGTACAGGTATACAGTGGCAGGTTCACTGAACACAACAGGTATGCAGTGGTGGGTTCACTGAACAAAACCGGTATACAGTAGTGGCTCCACTGAACAGAACAGGTATGCAGTGGCGGGTTCACTGAACAGTACAGGTATACAGTGGCGGGTTCACTGAACAGAACAGGTATACAGTAGCGGGTCCACTGAACAGAACAGGTATGCAGTGGCGGGTTCACTGAACAGTACAGGTATACAGTGGCGGGTTCAAAGAACAGGTATGCAGTGGCAGGTTCACTGAACAGAACAGGTATGCAGTGGCAGGTTCACTGAACAGAACAGGTATGCAGTGGCGGGTTCACTGAACAGGTATACAGTGGCGTGTTCACTGAACAGAACAGGTATACAGTGGCGGGTCCACTGAACAGAACAGGTATGCAGTGGCGGGTTCACAGAACAGGTATGCAGTGGCAGGTTCACTGAACACAACAGGTATGCAGTGGCGGGTTCACTGAACAGGTATACAGTGGCGGGTCAACTGAACAGAACAGGTATGCAGTGGCAGGTTCACTGAACACAACAGGTATGCGGTGGTTGGTTCGCAGAACAGGTATGCAGTGGTGGGTTCACAGAACAGGTATGCAGTGGTGGGTTCACAGAACAGGTATGCAGTGGTGGGTTCACAGAACAGGTATGCAGTGGCAGGTTCACTGAACAGGTATGCAGTGGTGGGTTCACAGAACAGGTATGCAGTGTTGGGTTCACTGAACAGGTATGCAGTGGTGGGTTCACAGTACAGGTATGCAGTGGTGGGTTCACAGAACAGGTATGCAGTGGTGGGTTCACTGAACAGGTATGCAGTGGTGGGTTCACAGTACAGGTATGCAGTGGTGGGTTCACTGAACAGAACAGGTATACAGTGGCGGGTTCACTGAACACAACAGGTATGCAGTGGCGGGTTCACTGAACACAACAGGTATGCAGTGGCCGGTTCACTGAACAGTACAGGTATGCAGTGGCGGGTTCACTGAACAGTACAGGTATACAGTGGCAGGTTCACTGAACACAACAGGTATGCAGTGGCGGGTTCACTGAACAGAACCGGTATACAGTAGCGGCTCCACTGAACAGAACCGGTATACAGTGGCGGGTTCACTGAACAGAACAGGTATACAGTGGCGGGTTCACTGAACACAACAGGTATGCAGTGGCGGGTTCACTGAACAGGTATACAGTGGCGGGTTCACTGAACAGAACAGGTATACAGTGGCAGGTTCACTGAACACAACAGGTATGCAGTGGCGGGTTCACTGAACAGTACAGGTATACAGTGGCGGGTTCACAGAACAGGTATGCAGTGGCAGGTTCACTGAACAGAACAGGTATGCAGTGGCGGGTTCACTGAACAGTACAGGTATACAGTGGCGGGTTCACAGAACAGGTATGCAGTGGCAGGTTCACTGAACAGAACAGGTATGCAGTGGTGGGTTCACTGAACACAACAGGTATGCAGTGGCGGGTTCACTGAACAGTACAGGTATGCAGTGGCGGGTTCACTGAACAGTACAGGTATACAGTGGCAGGTTCACTGAACACAACAGGTATGCAGTGGTGGGTTCACTGAACAAAACCGGTATACAGTAGTGGCTCCACTGAACAGAACAGGTATGCAGTGGCGGGTTCACTGAACAGTACAGGTATACAGTGGCGGGTTCACTGAACAGAACAGGTATACAGTAGCGGGTCCACTGAACAGAACAGGTATGCAGTGGCGGGTTCACTGAACAGTACAGGTATACAGTGGCGGGTTCAAAGAACAGGTATGCAGTGGCAGGTTCACTGAACAGAACAGGTATGCAGTGGCAGGTTCACTGAACAGAACAGGTATGCAGTGGCGGGTTCACTGAACAGGTATACAGTGGCGTGTTCACTGAACAGAACAGGTATACAGTGGCGGGTCCACTGAACAGAACAGGTATGCAGTGGCGGGTTCACAGAACAGGTATGCAGTGGCAGGTTCACTGAACACAACAGGTATGCAGTGGCGGGTTCACTGAACAGGTATACAGTGGCGGGTCAACTGAACAGAACAGGTATGCAGTGGCAGGTTCACTGAACACAACAGGTATGCGGTGGTTGGTTCGCAGAACAGGTATGCAGTGGTGGGTTCACAGAACAGGTATGCAGTGGTGGGTTCACAGAACAGGTATGCAGTGGCAGGTTCACTGAACAGGTATGCAGTGGTGGGTTCACAGAACAGGTATGCAGTGTTGGGTTCACTGAACAGGTATGCAGTGGTGGGTTCACAGTACAGGTATGCAGTGGTGGGTTCACAGAACAGGTATGCAGCCAGGAACAAGCTAAGCCTAACTAATCTTTCCCTATGGGAGACAGTCTGCAGCAGCTCACCCTACTCTCACTAATGCAGGCACACGAGTGACCGTAATGGCCGCCGCTGCCTGCCTTATATAAGGGGGGTGGGGCTCCAGGGGCTAGTGTAGCCTAATTGGCTACACTGGGCCTGCTGACTGTGATGTAGAGGGTCAAAGTTGACCCTCCATGTGCATTATGGGGCAAACCGAACTTCCGCAAAGGTTCGCCTGCGGGACGCGAACGCGAACCACGGAAGTTCGCATGGAACCGTTCGCAGGCGAACCGTTCGGCCCAACTCTACCAGCAACCTGTCTTTTAACGTCAGCTCTCTCACAGTCTTACATCCATCAGAGACGATTAATCCCTAATGGTACTGGAGTAAGTTAGACAGGATCGCAGGGCTGAACATCACAGGAAGTCCAATGCCTACCTAGGGAAAACTGCTTTGCGAAGGCACATCATCTCACAACACAAACACCTATTGGATGAACACATAAGGAAAAGCAGCACACAAACTCAAAGCTACACTCCTGCCCCTGGTCCAGCATCTTCAGCCACGTCAACCTCTGCTGTCCTTGCCACTTCTCCACCACCCTCCAGTCCGCCTCTCACCTTCAGCAGTTCCTGCTCATCTGCCCACAGTCAGCTTTCTGTCAAGGAAGTTTTGGAGCAGAAGAAGCCAATGTCTCAGAGTCATCCCCTTGCCTGGCGACTGACAGCTGGCTTGTCAGAACTGTTAGCCCACCAGCTTTTATCATATAAGCTGGTGGAGTCTGAGGCCTTAAAAAAATTGTTGCGATTGGAGCACCACAGTGGAAGGAACCGGGCAGAAATGTATTTTTCAAAAAGGCAATCCCCAACCTGTACCGTCATGTGGAAAGACACACAGTTTCACTCTCTGGCACACAGTGTTTGGGCAAAGGTCCATCTGACCAGTGTTTGGGCAAAGGTCCATCTGACCACTGATACCTGGTCTGCAAAGCACGATCAGGGCAGGTATATCACGTACAAAGCGCATTGGGTAGAGCTGTTGACGCCTGCCAAGGAAGAAATGCGTGGCTCTGCAGTGGAGTTGGTGACACTGCCACGACTTGCAGGCAGGCCTGCTGCCATCTCCTCTTCTCCTCCTACTACTCCTCTATCCTCCTCGGCTGAGTCCTCTTCTGCTGCTGAGGCTTTCTCTAGTCTCTACTACTACAACAACTGCACCCCCCTAGGTCCCCAGGACCTATTCCCCATCCCAGGTATGACGGTGTCACGCCTGGGAATGACTTGCTGGCAAGTCGAGAGTCACACTGGACAAGCACTCCTGACCACTCTGAACGAACAGGTGATTGGCCCCGCACCAACTGGAGATCGGCCAATTTGTACGAGACTACGGAAGCAATCTGCTGGCGGCATTGAATTTAGGAAAGTTAATAAATGTGCCCTGCATGGCAGATGTATTGAATCTTATTATAGAATGATTTGTGTCTATGCATCTAGGCTTACAGGAGGTCCTCAAGCAGTCCAGGAAGGTGTGTGGCCTTTTCAGGTGTTCCTACGCAGCCATGGCCTGCTTCGCAGATATTCAGCAGTAAAAGAACCTGCCAGTGTGAGGTGTTTGATTTGTGACAGACAGACTCCCTGGAATACAAGTCTGCTAATGTTTGACCATCTGCCCCAACAAGAAAGAGCCATAAACGAGTATCTGTATGAGTACGGTGGTAGGACAGGGCGTGGGGACCTGGGGATTTTTTTGCCACGTTACTGGACGCTCCTGCGCAATGCCAGTCTCATGCGTCCTTTTGAGGAGGTGACAAACCTGGTGAGTCGCAGTGTAGCCACCATCAGCGACCTGATCCCATACACTTTCTTCCTGGAGTGTGCCCTGCAAAGAGTGCTGGATCAGGCCGTAGAAGAGCGTGACCAGAAAGAGAAAAAGCTGTGGGCACCATCACCACCACCAGAACCAGACTTGTCATCAACACCTGCTGTACCTGCGGCAAAGCAGAGGGAGTAGTCAAAGGAGGAAAAGGAGTCAGAGGAGGAAGGTGGCTTTGAGGCAGAGGTGGAAGAACATTCACAGCAGGCATCCACAGGGGGCTTGTGGTCACCTTTTGGGTACCCATGGTGTTGTACATGGCTGGGGGGAGGAGAACTTCCTTGACATCAGTGAGGAAGAGGAACAGAAGATGGCTACATCAGCATCCATTCTTCTGCAAATGGGGTTTTTCATGCTGTCCTGCCTGTTTGGGGACCCCATATAAAAAGGCTCAATGGGAACGACCCGTACTGGGTGGCAACGCTACTAGACCCTCAGTAGAAGCATAAAGTGGCGGGTATGTTACTGAACTACCAGAAGTCGGAAAGGATGCAGCAGGGGCACAACAGCCTGCAAAGTATGCTGTACACTGCGTTCAAGGGTGATGTCACAGCACGATGGAAAGAGGTGCCAGTAATCCTCCTTCTCCTCCTCCTCCCACGGCCACGCCGACAAGGACAGAGCACTCTTCCGATGAGATGGTGATGGGCAGTTTGTTTGGTCTGACGCATTGCCACAGCCCTTCGGAATCCACCCTCCAAGAACACCTCCACCGACAGGTAGCAGACTACCTGGCCTTTCCTGCGGATATCGACACTTTGAGGAGCAATGAACCCCTGGCCTGGACTACCGGGTGCACATGCTTGACCTGTTGCCAGAGCTTTCTTAAGTTGCCATCGAAATCCTGTCTTGTCCTGCCTCAAGCATACTGTCAGAAAGGACCTTCAGTGCAGCAGGAGGGATTGTCACTGACAAGAGAAGTCCCCTAGGTCAAAAAAGTGTTGACTACCTGATCTTTATTAAATTGAATGAGGCATGGATCCTGGAGGGTTGCTGCCTGCCTAAAGACTTGTAAAGCAGTCCCCACACTGCTGTATATCCTCTTTATAGCAGCGGCTGCTACAAAACCAAATTTTTCTGGCATGTGACTGTACATGCCTAATTTTTCTGGCCCCTGGTGATACACAGTGGCCGCAACAACAAAAAAGGCATGTACATGATGTAAATTCTCCTCATGATCGTTACCTTGTCATGGTGAAGGGACTTGTGTATCACAATGAAGCAATGACCTATATGAGTGTGTTGGGGACACATCCAAGATGACAAGATTGTTGCTTCACTGTGGACAGACCAAATTCGATCGGCTGGATAAGGTTTGGGAAAACCGTTTTTTTTATGGTCACCTCAGATGATACTAGGCCAACACTGGGCCCACACTGCAGAACCAGTATTTTTCTGGTCCCTTTACTGTCATTGAACTATCTCAGCCCGACCATAGGGGCTGGAAAACCGCCATCGCCTGCACTCTTGCCAACGTGCGCACCAGCATGGCCATTACTACACACATATTGCCACCGAGAGGACTAACATTTAAGTCCTGAGAGAGTCAACTATTAACAACGGTGCGTTATATGGTGAGTTTGGTCTGTCAGAGTTTGGTTTGTCGGTGTGAAGCGGACATAACCCTTACACTACCACCACGTGTACACACTCCAGACATTTAAAAGCAGTCCTTTATTCCTCAAATCAAATGTAGGAATGTACTGTGATTTCTGCCCTTTAGGGATTAAAACCAGACTCTGCATCAACTACGTAATTTTTGGTGGGACTTTTGGCATGTATCCCCCTCCGGTGTGCCACAGTCCAGGTGTTGGACCCCTTGAAACAACTTTTCCATCACTGTTATGGCCAGAAAGAGTCCCTGTAGGTTTCTATGTTCACCTGCCCATTGAAGTCTATGGCTATTCACCCGGTTCACGCAAACGCAAACTTTTATGGAAGTTTGAGTTCGGTGTTCGCCAACCCAAAATTTGATGTTCACAAAATCTGTACCGGTGAATTGCTGCATGCAGTGCTTTGGTGACAATTGCACTATGATTCTCATTCTATTGAGTGGGAATCACAAGCGCAAATCGTGGTAACACGCACGATTTTCCCGCTAAATCGCGGATGCGATCGCGATTCAGTGCTCAATGTGAACCCGCCCTTAAACCTCTCTGACAAATCTGTGCCGCAGTTTGCAAAGACTTTTATCTGATGGGTGTACTCAACCTAATAGAAAGGAGTCTTGCCCAATAAATAGGTGCTGGCTTACTGAACAAAAAGTGCTGAGATATGAACCCAGGTCCCCTGTATCAGATGCAAAGCCCTGAACCAGCACACTATCCATACAATCTCTGTGCCCTGGCTGAGAGTCAAACCAGGGATGCAGTGATGCAGCAAGTTATCCACGATGCCACCATGCTGCCTCTACACTTTCATTATAAGTAGTAATTTAAGTCTTACAGAACTTCCGAGGCAAACTTAAAAATCTATTTTGTACTCACCTGGGGCTTCTTCTTCCCCTTACAGCTGTCTTAGGGCTTGATTCACTAACCGGCGGTAAGTGTTAGCGCCGGAGTAAAAAAGAGTTTTCCGGCGCTAAGCCGGTTAGTGTGCCTTATCTGAGGTTAGTGTGCCTTATCTGAGGTTAGTGTGCCTTATCTGAGGTTAGTGTGCCTTATCTGAGGTTAGTGTGCCTTATCTGAGTTAGTGTGCCTTATCTGAGGTTAGTGTGCCTTATCTGAGTTAGTGTGCCTTATCTGAGGTTAGTGTGCCTTATCTGAGTTGGGGCTTGATTTACAAAGCGGTGCTAACTGTTAGCACGCCTGTGAACACCCCCTTAGCACATCTAAACGAGCTTTTAGCGCGCAAAACTTTATGCGCACAAAACTTTATGCGCGCAAAACTCTGTGCGAAGTGCCCGTTAAAGCTCTCCTCTATGCACTCCCCTCCAACTACAACCAGTGCCTGTGCAGGCGGCGGGCAGGAACACCTACCTTGGGGGTGTCAGAAATTCTGCAGGGGAGCCCGGTGGTTACTAGTTACGCCCTTGTTTATTAGTATACCTAACAAATTACACCATATCATTTTGCATAAAATAGCTTTAAGAATGCATAGGTCTCATACACTCTCTTTCACACAAACCACACCTACCAACCAACCCACTGCAGTAGGTAAAAGTTTTAAAAATGTTAAATAACATAAAAATTGTAAGAAATATATAACCTTTGCTCAGCCTTTTGTGCACCAAATGTCATGTAAACAATAACACTGAGAGACAGGAAATATTAATGGTTCACGTGATATAAAACATTCAGCAATTCAGGCCAGGTGCATAGATACTTGACAACTTTAGCTTTATTAGTAACTTGTACAGGTATTGGTGGGAACATGCGTGATATATATACAGCATATTCATATTCCTGTGTAGTCCACTCCACAGTGAGCTGTACGTATGTCCTGCAGCAGTAACAGTGCAGGCTTCCTGTATGGGAGGGACAGATGTGTCAGACTTTAGGCTGATTTTACATAAAGTGAAAGTGAAAGAGGCTCAGAGACGGAGCTGAAATCTACTGCGAGGCCCAAAGAGAAACTGTAAGGGGAGAAGTGCCGACACAAACCAACCGATCATATAACAACCCAGAATACAGAGATGGCTTCACGGGGAAACACAAAGGGGTACAGTAACATCTCCTATCATCCACATCTCTGTGCTCTGGACTAGTGGACTGTATGGAAGAAGGGGAGATTGAGGGGAGGAGAGCAAGATGGGGAGAGAGAGGAAAGTGAAAGAGCAGAGAGACAGGAAGCAGATGGCGACCTATAAAGGTGGAAACTATATACGAAGTCATAGACCCTGATTCATTTTTCTTTCATGAGTTTCTACCCAGGAAATGTTTTTGTATTTATTTATTTTTAATCTTACCTTGTAAATAACTTTTAGCACCTGGCAAGTGGAAAGGTGACCTGGCAAGTGACAACTGAAGTGAGAGACTGACATATTTATTTCCTTTTAAGCAATACCAGTTGCCTGGCTGCCCTGCTGATCCTCTGCCTCTAATACATTTAGCCATAGCCCCTGAACAAGCATGCAGCAGATCAGCTGTTTCTAACATTATTGTCAGATATGACAACATTATCCGGATGCTTGTTTCTGGTGTGATTCAGATACAACTGCAGCCTTATAGACCAGCGGGACAGCCAGGCAACTGGTATTGCTTAACAGGAAATAAATATGGCAGCCTCCACTGTCATCTCATTTCAGTTGTCCTTTAAGAAAAGTAAACATATACGGTACTTTTTTTTTTTTTGCTTATTTAGGGATTAAAATATTTTTTTGATATACTTTTTTTCTTTTTAAGTCCCCTCAGTCCCCTTGCACACTAGCGCTTATTCATTGCGTTGTGTTACCCATTTTTCCCACAGAATAATACTAAAGCAGTGAAAGCCTATGGGACATGTCATTTCTGATGCAGTGCGACACGCTAGAAGTATCACACCCCCTCAGGCCCCTGTCACACTAGTGCATTTTAATTGCATTGCGTCCATTTTTACTGCTTGGCAACACTAAAGAAATTAAAGTCTTACCGCCCCACGACCACTTTAAAATATGTTTTTTTAAATATCTCATTAGTCTAAAAAACCTGTACATGGAAAATCCAGTTAGAGTTAATTCAAAGTAGGCAGCATGGTGTAGTGGTTAACACTCTCCTCTTGCAGCGCTGGGTCCCTAGTTCGAATCCCATCC
This sequence comes from Hyperolius riggenbachi, assembly GCF_040937935.1. Taxonomy (NCBI): domain Eukaryota; kingdom Metazoa; phylum Chordata; class Amphibia; order Anura; family Hyperoliidae; genus Hyperolius; species Hyperolius riggenbachi. Next base: position 64,409,086 of record NC_090652.1, read on the forward strand.
AGGGTACAATCTGCATGGAGTTTGTATGTTCTTGCTGTGTCTGTGTGGGTTTCCTACTGGTGCTCTGGTTTCCTCCCACATCCCAAAAACATACAGATAAGTTAATTGGCTTCCTCTAAGTTGGCCCTAGACTATGATACATACACTACACGATATAGACATATGACTATGGTAGGGATTACACTGTGAGCCCCACTGAGGGACAGTTAGTGACAATATACTTTGTACTGTGGAAGATATCAGTGTTAAATAAATATTTCATAATAATAAAAAGTAGGTCCGCTGCTAACTGAGCAGAGGAGGCAGCTGGGACCTCTGTACAGCACTCAGTGCCATGGCAGAACTGAGTGGCTCACAAGGTAAACACAGTGTTTTTAGAATTTTCTTACATAAGTAGTACTTCGTCATCCTTGGCGTTCCTTCCCTTGAGGACCCTTCTACACTTACCTTGCAAGTACCCTCTTTTGCCACAGGGTGATGCAACAACAATGCTACGGGGCCTAGCACACTTACCGCGTCACATAGTGCGAGAAGTGCCCGATTGGCTGCTGATGTGCCACATAGTCAAAAAACATGTAACCGTCAGACTTCTGCGGCGATGCAGTGGCAGCGGAATGCATGTATGTCAGTTGGAGGCACAGGGATTCTAAATTTGTTGCAGCGGTGCGCATGTGGGGAACGATGTGAATATGTTAGGGAAACCTGGGAATCTCCAATATACCCTATACATTTATATGTAAGTGTGGGAGTAATATTCCCATTGCCTTCAACTGTATTTTTGGGGAAGTTAGATATGAACTATGAACTGTGTGTTTTGGAATTGGAGACTCGTGGCCTTTTTGTCCTGTAGCACTGGGGTCCTGACTCTAATATCTGCCTGTAGTTAGTATATTCTCCTAGTCTTTGCATCTGTTTCCCTTCACTCTCCAGAATCACACTTTGTTGGGAATGAAGGGAGAGTTTTGGATCTCCTTAAAGAGACACTGAAGCGAAAAAAAATATATGATATAATGAATTGGTTGTGTACTATGAATAATTACTAGAAGATTAGCAGCAAAGAAAATATTCTCATACTTTTATTTTCAGGTATATAGTGTTTTTTCTAACATTGCATCATTCTATAATATGTGCAGATTACACAACACTCAGCATTCAAAATGATTCTTTCAGAGCAGTCTGTGAAGTAATGACCTCTCCTCTAGCAGAGGAAAAGTAAACAGTACAATTACAGTTGAGATAATAAAAGTCAGATAACAGCCCTCTCCACAACTAAGTTAGTCGGAGAGCTTAATGGCTTGTTTGCATAGAGATAACAACTGGAGTTTCTCAGCTCTTCCTGTACTGGAAACAATTAGACTGATGTATCTGATCTTAATGTTTTTTTTCTTAGCTGTACTACACATACAAATCATAATATCATCATTTTTTTTTCGCTTCAGTGTCTCTTTAAAGAACCACTGTCACGAAAATCTTAAAATTTAAAATATATGTAAACACAAACAAATAAGAAGTATGTTTCTTCCAGAGTAAAATGATCCATAAGTTACTTTTTCTTCTATGTTGCTGTCACTTGCAGTAGGTAGTAGAAATCTGACAGAACCGACAGGTTTTGGGTTAGTCCATCTCTCCATTGGGCATTCTCAGCCTGGCCTTTATTCTTTATAAAGACACTCCTTGAAAAAGATTTATACAAAGATGCTGGTCAGCCTCCATACTCACAGCACACTTTTTGGGCAGTAGGACGGAGCAACTGCCATTCACTAAGTGCTTTTGAATATAAAGAAACCCCATGAGGAGATGAGCTGCCGTCTTTCCCCTAAAATAAAACATCCCCCAAAAAGAAGACGTCTTATATTTCAAGCAAGCTTGAAATATTAGACATCCTCCGAATATAAGGCCTAGTTGGGCCACGCAATGTGTCCCCCTCCCTTTCGCTCCCTCCCTCTGCAGAGTTGCGAGCGGAGCATTACCGTTACAGCAGAAGAAACTCACCGGCTTCCAACGTTAACATCTCTCCTCAGCAGCGTCCAGCTTCCTCTCCCTGACAACGGCGGTTGTCATCTTGTGACGCACTCACGTCCGCGACACATGACATGAGCCGCAGTTGTCAAACAAAGGAACTGGGCGCTGCTGAAGAGAGAAGTTATTGCTGCCACGTTGGAAGCCGGTGAGTATCCTCTGCTGTAATGCTCCACTCGCCACTCTACAGAGGGAGGGAGGGAGGAAGGGAAGGGCTTTACTGGGCTGGGGCTGCCATTCTGTAGCCGAGGGGATCTGGTCCAGGGCAGCACATCAGGGAGGGAAGGAGGGAGGGAAGAGCTTTACTGTGCTGGGGGCTGCCACTGGGGAACAAAAAGTAAGCCCTCCCCAAAAATAAGACCTAGCATGTTGTTTGGGGCTGAAATTAATATAAGACAGTGTCTTATTTTTGTGGAAACACGGTAGTCCAAAACCTTTTGGTTCTGTCAGATTTCTACTACTTACTGTGAGTTACAGCAACATAAGAGAAAAATGTATGGCTCATTTTACTCTGGAAGAAACGTACTTCTTATCTGTATATGTTTACATCTATTTTAAAATTATGCTTTTTTATTTTTTTCCTTGCAGGAGAAAGGCCATGGTGGGGATCACTTCCCGCTCCGCAGAAAACAACCTGCAGTGGCTGATAGATTACCTGAATACAGAATTTTATAGTATCATCTCACCGGTGACATATCTTCCCATCACCAACACAAACCAATATGACTGGGAGAGAAACATAAGGAAATGCACTGTTGGGATCCTCTATCACACCACATGCCAGGGGCGGATTAATATCACTGATGTGGATGGAGCGTTATACCAGGATGAGCTGTCCTACATGCATAATACACTAGGTAAGGAGTATTCTTCATGAATATTACTGTATCCCCATTCATCACTCTAATGGTGCCTTTACACGGTACAATAAAAACGTTCAATTATCCCATTTATTCGACCAAAACGATCAAATCGAATGAAAGTCAAGAATAATCTTTTTTTTTTTTTTACAAGAAAAACAAACAATTATCCCGTTTTTTTCAATACAAATCCGATCGGACATTTTGGAAAAATCTTTATATTTGATCTAACGGAATAATCGAAAGAAATGATCTTATAAAAAAAAATGGTACCATGTATAGGCACCATAATGCTAAGCTTACACTGGTGCATTACAGTGTGTTGCATCATACAATAGACAGACCAGGGGTCGAGTGGTGCGTGGACGCGGGTGGACGACGTCCACTTACTATTTCCAGAGCGTGGACGCCGTCCACCCTGGCATGTTCGGAGGGGAGCAGCGCAGTGGAAGGAGAGCTGTGAGCAGCGGTGGAGAAGGGGGGCCATCTCCCCCCCCTCTTCCCTCACCTTGGGGCTCTCCCTCCCTCGCTCTCCCCTCCAGAAGTAAAGTGCGGGCAGCGGGCGGGACTTACCTCTCCTCGTTCCGGCGCCGGATCTGCGTGCCTCTGTTCTGGACCAGACTAGCAGCAGTGGAATGCTAGCGCAGGTACGAGGAGAGATAAGTCCCACCTGCTGCAGGCTGCCCGCACGTTACTTCTGGAGAGGAGAGCGAGGAATGGAGAGCCTTAAGGTGAGGGAAGGTGGGGGGAGATGCCCCCCCTTCTCCACTGCTGCTCACAGCTCTCCTGCCACTGCGCTGCTCCCCTCATGCTGGGTGGACACCTTACTACCTATTCTGGGGACATATACCCCTGACTACATATATACTGGGGACATATACCCCCTGCCTACATATACTGGGCACATATACACCTGCCTACATATACTGGGACATATACCCCTGCCTACATATACTGGGCACATATACCCCTGCCTACATATACTGGGCACATATACCCCTGCCTACATATACTGGGCACATATACCCCTGGCTACATATACTGGGCACATATACCCCTGGCTACATATACTGGGCACATATAACCTTAGCTACATATACTGGGCACATATACCCCTGGCTACATATACTAGGCACATCTACCTCTGGCTACATATACTGGGGACTACTAAACTCATGGCTGCATATAGACCTGGCTACCTATGCTGGGGGTACCTATTTTGGGGGAACTGCTGTCAGATTATCTGCATTTTTGTGCAACCGCTGTTATGTATTTTGGGGAACAGCTGCCAGATTATGTGTATGTTAGGGGAACGGCTGCTGCCAGATTACGTGTATTTTGGGGAACACATGCTGCCACATTATCTATTTTGGGGGAACCACTGCCATATTATCTGTATTTTGGAGGAACTTCTACCAGATTATGTGTCTTTTTGGTGAAATACTGTCAGATTACATATATTTTGGGGGGATACACTACGGCAGAGCTCAAACTTCCCCGGCAGACCTTTTACATCACTGCCAAGGTCATGTATATTTGGCCCCACCCATGGCCACGCCCACGTTATGCTTGACCACGCCCATTTTTTCGGCGCTACGCACGCCGCAGGGGTTTTCCAGGTGAGTCTACTCACCTCTTTTCCCAGGACTAGACCCCTGAGACAGACAGACTCTTACTTACAAACGACTCAGACAACGAAGTTGTCTCCATGTACAAAATACGCAGTACTGTTTTTGTTATTACATATTTTTGCTGTTTTGTTGTTGTGTTACAGTATTGTATAAACTGTCGCACATACCGTAGTTTAAAACAAATGAAAAGCACATTGGAAATAACCAAAAACATTGCTTATGCTATATGTCCAAATACAAAGAAATCCAAAAGTCAATAATTTATCCACGTTTCAACACATTTAACGCAGGACTCAACTTACAAACAAATGAACAATGTACCGGAATGGAACTTGTTTGTAGGTAGGGGGCTATTTGTAATCACATTGCTTATAAAAGGCCTTTATATTGTAATGGCACCAGGGGTGTAGCAGTCGCACCTGCAATTGATGCAGACGTGCAGGGGGGAAGGTGTTATGGGGGCCGTGACGGGACATTTTTAGGGGTGGGTGGGGCTCAGCGCAGGAGGGGGGAGCAGCCAGAACACCTAGCTGCGGGGAGAGGAACCCGACTCCCCCCTCCCTCATGGATGCACCTATAGCATTTCATATATATATATTCATTAATTCTATTTAAAATAACTTTTCAGCACTTTGCAATGGAAAAAGTACAAAAAGGTTGGTGAAAATGGATTATCAAAATTATTTTCATATTTTCTTGCTTGCTGGTCATTTTAAAAGTATTTTATTGACAATTTTGGAAATATCACCTGGGAGAAAAAGCAGGTGAAAAAAATGATTGCATATGGGCCCAGATCTCTGATTCAGAAAAGCTGGACTAGGTTTAATTGCAACGTCTCCCCATCATATAAAGACCGTAAGGGTGTCTGAAAGGCTAGTAAATTAACAGTTTACAGGATTTTTTATTAATAAACTATTGGTTGAATGACTGCAGCATCATGCAGCAGCTTAACTTAAAACAAAATAATAATAATAATCCAGGACTTCCTGAGTTAAAGGAATTCTATCAAACTTTCTATCACTTTTATGATAATAAATCTTTCTCTACGGCTCTCTTCAGAGCAATGACGCGCCTTCCTCCAGCTCATGTTTACCTTTGTGTAGATACAACTAATTATGGAGCTCAGAACAGGGAAGTCTACTTCAGTCTAGCAGCGAGAGAGGGCTCCTCAGTAACTTTATGAGCCAATCATGTGCTGCATAAGTCGCTCTGCTGTGTGAGGAGCATCACAATAGAATAAAGCATGGCTGTATGCAGCAAGAGGATCCCCCTCTTGAATAATGAACTGCCCCAATTCCCCGTCGCCGTCAGTTTTCTCAGGGGACACAGGCAGTAAGTTAAATAAAGACAGAAGAAGCTGCACAGCAAAAATATATGCTTTGATCATTCTTACTGTTGTTGGCAAAATGATTTGTAATGCGTACAGAAATAGTGAAAGTTTGATAGAATTCCTTTAAGGAAAAAAAAACGTGATGCCTGAATAAGATTAAAAGCATACCATTACTAATATACTTACCTTTCAGCAATCCCTCCTGTGTCAGTTAGGCAAGATTAATATCTCCAGAGCCTATGAGCACAGAAGTTCTGGCACCTTATACTCCACTTTCTATTGAACTCAGAAATCCCAACGTGAAAGTGGGTTCGCCTGCCTCTTCTTCTTACTCTGCCTGGTGTTCCCGGCTCACTATCACAGAGCCGCGCTGACATCACTGCTCCCAATGCATCGAAGGCTGGATATGCAGGCTGGGGGGGGGGGCAATGATGTCAGGACGGTAAGTATAGGTACACGAACCAGCCCTGGGACGTCCATGAGGCGGGGTGAGGCAGGTTCCTCAGGTGGCGAAAGTGGGGGGGGGGGGAGGGGGGAGCGGCCAGGAAGGGGGAGCAGCGGGAACAGTGGTGGGCGGCGGGGTGATCCCCCTGGTATGCGCTCCCCTTTCAACTATTAGAGCAGTGTACAAGTATCAGGCAGGGGGAAGAGATGACTCACCTCCTTATGTTACATTACTTGCGGAAGTACGGTGAGCGGCATTGCAGGAAGTGATAAGCGGTGGAATGCAGCGCTGGAGCACGGAAGGAAGTGAATCATTGCTTCCCCCCGCTGCCTGATACTTGTTACTTGTACACTGCTCTAATAGCCAGGGAGCCAGGTGAGGGAGGGGGGTCAGACCCCCCTCATCACTGCTTTGCCTACTGCCTACCTTCTAGGTGCTACCCCTACAAGCTACATATAGTGGGGACATTAATACTACCTATTTGGGGGGGGGGGGGGTTACAGCATCCTCACAAGTCTAGAACCAGCCCTGACACTAACCCGTAACAACTGCCTCTAAACACATTGTCACCTTTAAGCTTGTGCCAAGTGTGGCTAGTGCTAAATATGGCTTGAATGCCAGTGTAACAGATGGTGTTTGTGATCCTTTATCACTTAGTAGCAGATTCCCACTAAAGAGATGCTTGGAGAAATCTTATTAAATCGGATCCTCTGAATATCTGATTCTTCTCTACGTTCTTGAAGGTAAAAAGAAAGTATTGGTGGTGCTGGATGATATGGGAGATGTACATGAGCAAGAGAAACTGAGGATTCTGCAAGCACAACCCACCATGGGACGTCTGTCCTCTCAGATCATTCTTATGCCAGCAAATGGGAAACGCAACGCTGCTTATGAAAGAAGGGGAGACTTCCTTGCAGTTCTAACAGAAGGTAAATGTTTATTCCAATAAAGGTCCTCTTCTCTTTTATAGAGACTCTTCTGAGCCAAAAAGACACACAAAGCTTTTACGTCCAGTCCACATTTTAACTTGTTCTACCCAATGAAATACCCTTCACTTTTGTAAGCATGGACTGCACTTTCATTGTGTCACTTAGAGACTGTGTACTCAGAGGTTTGAGTTGATAAAGCTTTCGACTTCAGCATAAACTCAATCTGAGCAAAAAGGTCCATGTACACGTGCAAGAACTGAGCAACTGCCTTCACACTACAGGTGCCTGAATTGAAGTAAAATCTTCATTTATTGCACCTCTACTTATTATTTTATTTTATATTAAAACTATTTATTAGTTTATTATTATATTGTATCAGTATTTAATTGTCACAGTTTCTTGACCTCATTAATATGAATATGTTAGTGGTGACTTGAAATGTAATTCCCCTCTCCTTACTCACTGTAAATCACCGTTCTATTTACCGGCTATACGTAAACAGTTATCAATGACTAAAGAGACCTACGTTTTTAAAGGAAATCTGAGATCAAGAAAAGAGATCACGTAATACAAGTTAGATCTAGGGTACTCACCTCTTAGGATTTTTCCCTCTTAAAGGACAAATGCAAGTTAAAAAAACAAAACAAGATGTACTTACCTGGGGCTTCCTCCTGCCCCTGGTAGTCTAGCTGTCCTTCACTGCAACTCCAGTGTCCCAAGATCCCCTCTGTTGCAGGCCTCACCAGGTCAGCATCCTCTGAGCCTGCAAATGTGCGCAGCTGCGCTGCTCGTTATCACGCTCGCTTGGCTTGAAGCATTCTGCGCAGGCGCAGAAGTACTGTGCCTGAGCAGAATGCTCCAGACCACGCGAGCACGAGCCACAGAAAATGCCGACCTGTCGAGGTTGACATCTGCATGGGGATCCTGGGACACCGGAGTGGCGGTGAGGGACAGATAGGCTGCCAGCAGGGCCGGCGTTACCATAGAGGCAAAAGGGTAACGCTGCTTGGGTCCCAGCAGCGCCGACCCTGCGATATTTTCTTCCCCCCCTAACCCCACTTCCTGCTCGCACTGCTTCTTGGGGACCTGCTGCAAGTATATTAGCAGCCATGATCACCTTATCCCCATCGGGTGAGTGGGCAGCAGCGGCTGCACTCGGAGACACTCGGTCTCCCTCCCACTCTATGACCCTTTACACATGACGCGCCGGGTCATTGAGTGGGAGGGAGACAGAGTGTCTCCGAGTGCAGCCGCTGCCCGCCCGCTCACCCGAAGGAGATAGGCTGATTATGGCCGCTAATATACTTGCAGCAGGGCCCGGGGAGCAGAGGGGTAATGGGGGGGCACCCCCAACGATGAAGTTTGCCCCAGGGCCACAGGGCCCCTTGTACCGGCCCTGGCTGGCAGGTGCTGAAGGAAGCTAGGTAAGTAGATCTTGTTTTTTTTTTTTTTATTTAACTCACACCTGTCCAACCAGCCTGGCGGTATGGACGAGCTCAGCTCATCCATCACCGCCGGAGGCTGCCGCTCAGGCCCTGCTGGGCCGATTTTCATCAAATAAAGTGCAGCACACGCAGCCGGCACTTTGCCAGCCGCGTGTGCTGCCTGATCGCCGCCGCTCTGCGGCGATCCGCCGCGAGCAGCGGCGAAAGAGGGTCCCCCCAGCCGCCTGAGCCCAGCGTAGCCGGAACAAAAAGTTCCGGCCAGCGCTAAGAGCTGGATCGGAGGCGGCTGACGTCAGGACGTCGGCTGACGTCCATGACGTCACTCCGCTCGTCGCTATGGCGACGATCTAAGCAAAACAAGGAAGGCCGCTCATTGCGGCCTTCCTTGTTTATTCTGGGCGCCGGAGGCGATCGGAAGAACGCCTCCGGAGCGCCCTCTAGTGGGCTTTCATGCAGCCAACTTTCAGTTGGCTGCATGAAATAGTTTTTTTTTTATTTAAAAAAAACCCTCCCGCAGCTGCCCTGGCGATCTTAATAGAACGCCAGAGCAATTTTCACATTTAAGCACTGCGTCTCTCATCTGCCAATAACTTTAGCAGTACTTATTACACTGAAATGATCTATACATTGTTTTTTTCACCACAGAGTAGGCTTTCTTTGGGTGGTACTTTTTGCTACTAATGATTTTATTCTAACTGCATTTTAATGGGAATAATAAGAAAATAGGAAAAAAGTCATTATTATTATGATTTTGGCAATTATAGTTTTAAAATAAAATGTGCTACTGTGAATAAAACCGACATATTTTAGTAGCCCATTTGTTCCAGTTACTACAAATTTTAAATTATGTAGTACAATGTATGGCAACAGTATTTTATTTGGAAATAAAAGTGCATTTTTTTTCAGTTTTGCGTCTGTCACTAATTGCAACCTCATATATGCAAATATAACAGTAATATACCATCATGCCATACATAGTAAAAAAAAAACAGAGTCCCTAACATTACTATTTATGTTTTAAATGCTGTCAATTTTTTTTTGGTAACTATGGGGGAAGGGGGGTGCAGGAGAGGGGGAAAGGAGGTATTAATTTATATTTAATCTAAAGAGTGTAAAATGTAGTGTTAAATCTTTTTGGATTTTTTTTTCTTACATTTGTATGTCATTTTTTTTTTACCACTAGATGTCCTCATAATCACTGTCTATATCAGCCTTTATCAACCTTTTTATCCTGGAAGAACCCTGCAAATACATTTTTGGATCTCAAGCAACCCCTGATTTTATTTTGCAGGAGGCATGGTCTTGAAAAGCTGGTGTGGCTGGCGGTTTATGCCGCTACCCCCATTACATTGCCCCCTAATTATACTGTCTCCTTATTCTAGTGCTTTTTATTAACATGCTCATTATTCTTACCGCCAATTTAGTGCTTCCTCTTACAGTACCCCCTATTATAGTGTACTCTCAATCATACTCCCCCCCACCACCACCACCACCACCAAAGGGAAAAATGCCAAGAAACACCTGCAGGGTACTCAAGAAACCCTGGTTGAGAAAGCCTGGTCTATATGTACAGAGACAGTTTTTGTTACAGCAAAGCTCATTGGCTTCTCGTCGAAGCTATTATCTTTGCTTGCGGGCACTTTGACTGGTTCTGAGAAGACCCCTTCCCTTTCACCAATCGTGGCTCTGTGGGTTCGGATGGGTAAGCGTACCGGGGGGTAGCACTCAGGCATGGTAGCGGTGGTGGTGGAGGACATTTTAAAACGCGCTGTTGTCCATTAAGAGAGACCTACAGGACTTTTAAAAAAGCAATTGGGCGGATAGTGAGTAAAAGTTAAGAGTACAGCGAATTGTTTAGAAAGGAGAGGTGATTCTAGAAATGCAATTATTTTTTGATCCATGAAGAGAATACTGAAAGAAAAATGAGGGTCCTCTTTATCTTTTAAAATTAATGTTGAGTCTCAATTTTTCCACATTAGGAATGAAGATATCTGAGTTGGAGAACAGATCCTACCGTGCTGTACCTAATTCTTCAGTTCCTCCGGGAATGTCCTCATCTCATGTATGTCACATAACATTACTCTTTACTCACAAATATATATACTTTACATACTTGTTGTATTAGCAGCATGGGCAGCATGGTGGCATAGTGCTTAGCGCTCTCACCTTGCAGCGCTGGGTCCCTGGTTTGTATCCCGGCCAGGTCAACATCTGCAAGGAGTTTGTATGTTCTCCTCGGGCCTGCATGGGTTTCCTCTGGGCACTCTGGTTTCCTCCCACATGCCAAAAACATACAGATAAGTTAATTGGCTTCCCCCTAAAATTGGCCCTAGACTCCAATAAATACACAAAACGATACCACGATTCATACATAGACATACAACTATGGTAGGGATTACATTGTGAGCTTCTCTGAGGGACAGTTAGTGACAAGACTATATTCTCTGTACAGCGCTGCGTAAGATGTCGGAGCTATATAAATAATAATATTAGCTTATATGTTACCGATCATGGCGAGCTGGAAGGCATTTTAAAGATGCTCTGGAGCATTGTATACTAAGTATAGCAAGCCCTGAGACAGCGGTACCTGCCGATCCATCTGCCCCCCTTCTACCCATCCCCTGCTCTCTGCTGGATGCTGCATCTACTTGGCACACAGGGCAGGGCACCCACAGCACCCTGCCCTGTAACACCCCTGCCACTCCTGCACTGCCCCACATTAACCCCTGCTCAATGGGGTTAATGTGCAGTACGTTAAGCAGTGCAGGGGTGGCATGGGTGTCAAATGGCAGGGTGCTGTGGGTGCGCTGCCCTGTGTGCCAAGTAGATGCAGCATCCAGCAGAGAGCAGGGGATGGGTAGAAGGGGGGCAGAGGAAGCAGCAGGTACCGCTGTCTCAGGGCTTGCTATACTAAGTATGGCAAGCCCCAGAGCATCTTTAAAATACCTTCTAGCGCTTTCTATTGGTCTTTTAACAGTTCAATGGGAATCCTCATTGGTCTGTTAAAAGACCTATAGGTGGCACTGGAGGGAATTTCAAAGGTGCTCTGGGGCTTGCCATACTTAGTATAGCAAGTACAAGGATTGTGTCGATGTGTACGGCACTGTTCGTCGAGGCAGGAATTGACATATGTGGCATTCTTTGTCATTCATCGTTATAGAGAGGATATGACGTGGGACTTTTCCGAGGATACTGTTGTGGGAGTAAATGAAGGTAAGTATTACTGGTTAATAAGAAAACATTAAAGGACTTTTTTAGTTACATTTTTATTCAATTTTAACACTTTGTGGAAATGGGTAAGGGTACGCCTAAACTTATTTCACCTGGGGAGGGGGCGGGCATCGGGGGGTCATCTTCTAAAAGTGGAACCCCAGATGCCACCATGACCTCCCAACACTTCCCAGTGTACACTCCTATTTCCTCCTTGGCACCGGATTTAGGGAAGAGCCCCTTGTCCATAAATTGGTCAAGGGCTCTGGGAGAGAGGAGGAGGCTTGGCTGCCCCTCTCTTCCAGAGCCTCCTAGCATAGCTCAGGCTGCGGAGGCCGACTCAGTCTGAGCTTAGCATTCTGGCCTCTCAGCCTGCATGGGTGACAAGGGGTTAAAAAACCTTGGCAGGGGGGGCCACATTTTTTTTTTAATTTAACATTTAAAGTCCAAATCATAGCTAAATTTGCCAGGGGTCCTTATACAGCTATATTGTGGCTGCACAGCATTCACTGGACAAAGCATTACCAGTTCCATTGGGTTTCCAGGTGTTAATTATGCACTGCGTATTGATCACCTGGAAACCCCGGCCTACAATTCACTGTTCTTTTGATATATATATATATATATATATAGAAATGATTTTTTTTTAATCTGTCTGCATTTGAAAAAAACTTTTTTTCCTGTGGTAACACTCCTTGTTCCCACTGTTCTCCTTAAGTGGCTGGATGGTGTAATGGTTAAGGGCTCTGCCTCTGACACAGGAGACCTGGGTTCAAATCTCAGCTCTGCCTGTTCAGAAGCTGTGATTGGCAGCCTCCACATCCTGATTGGCTGCAAATCTGAAGGCTGACGCTGTGGCTCTCACAGAGGGTGAAGGATCCAGGGAGCAGACTGAAGAGAACACAGTAAGGACTCAGGGGGACAAGGAAATGACAGATATGGACACAGGGGGACACAGGAAGGACAGAGGGGGACAGAAGTGGGCACGGGGACACGAAAAAGACAGAGGAAGGACTGAGGACACGGGGACACAAAATGTACAAGGGGGACACAATAACTGGGGGGAAGATCCATAAGATGCTCTTGAACCATGTTCGCAACAGGATTAATATATTTTTTTTTCTCCCTGGTTTTTGTCCTCTAAACCTAGGTGCATGCTATGGTCTGGAGTGGCTAATAGCCCGGAAAATATGGTCCTACTAAGACATCATCTTAAAGTGTACCTGAGATCTCATAATAAAAAGATTTTATACTCACCCAGGGCTTCATCCAGCCCCATGAGCACCAATGCATCCCTCACTGTACTCCCGAGTGCCTTCGTTTGGCCACAATTAGTCCCGGTAATTTGGCTCAGTCGCGTCAGTCAGCTCTTCTGTGCATGCCTGGCCCGGCATGGGGCTGGAGGAAGTCCCCGCCCCCCCCCCCGGTGAGCATAAAATCTTTTTATTCTAAGATCTCAGGTTTACTTTAAAGCTAATGGGAGCCGGGGTAAAAAAAAATAAAAAGTCAGATACTCTCCTAAGGAGAGGGAAGGCTTGGTCCTAATGAGCCTTCCCTCTCCTCTCCCGGCGCCCGGTCCCGCGCAGGATCCCCCATAGCAGAATTCAACCGTTTCGGTCAATTACTGCCACTTCCGCCACCGAAGGGAGGTTTCGGAAGTCTTCGGGAGCGCTCGGGCTCAAGAAGAGGGGCCACTGCATACTGCGCATGCACGATTGCACTCTATGACGCGCTCGTGCGTGTCTATGACGCACTCACGCGTGCGCAGTATGGAGCCACCGGCCTTCGGGAGCCCGAGTGCTCCCGAAGACTTCTGAAGTCCCCGCGGCGGCGGATTTGTGCGGAGGATCCACCAGGCACCGGGAGAGGAGAGGGTAGGCTCATTAGGACTCGGAGCCTTCCCTCTCCTTAGGTGAGTATCTCACTTTTTTTTTTTTACACTGGGGTTATATTAGCTTTAAGCCCCTTTCTGTTTTCCAGTATAGCAAGAGTTAACATTTGTTACCTATACAACAGTGCTTGTCCAACAGCTTGACAAATTCAGTCCGGTTTTCAGAAAAACCAAAACTGAGAAACACTGAGATAAGGCTTATAATGGGGTTCAAGTGCAGGGACGTTCAAAGGGTCATTACATTTGTTGTTGTTTTTTCCATTCAGAAAGGCAGGTATGCCACAGTACTATTCACAATCAAATCTTAAAATGAGGCACTTAAACTGAACATAAAAATGTGAGAATCGGTTTTCTATTTCCAGGACCACTATCGCGAATATCATAAAATATAAAATACGTGAAAACGTACAAATAAGAAGTGTGTTTTTTCTAGAGTAAAATAAACCAATAAGTACTTTTCTCCTATGTTGCTGTCACTTACAGTAGGTACAGGGGCGTAACAATAGGCCCTGCAAGGGATGAAGCCACAGGGGGGCCCAGAAGCAGCAGGGGGCCCCGTGGGGGGAGAAGTTTCTTTTCCCTGTCATGAGAGACTAACAACTGAGGGCACAGAGAGAAAAAAACTTTCTGCTCTCTGCACAATTGTTTTAATGACTGCATCTGCTCAGCCACTGATTTCTAGTTATGCCCTTAAAGGGGAACTGAAGAGAGAGTTATATGGAGGCTGCCATGTTTATTTCCTTTTAAGCAATACCAGTTGCCTGGCTATCCTGCTGATCCTCTGCCTTTAATACTTTTAGCCATAGCCCCTGAACAAGCATGCAACAGATCAAGTGTTTCAGACTTTAAAGTCAGATTTGACAAGACTTGCTGTATGCTTGTTTCTGGTGTTATTCAGACATTACTGCAGAGAAATAGACCAGCAGGGCTGCCAGGCAACTGGTATTGATTAAAAGGAAATAAATATGGCAGCCTCTGTATACCTCTTACTTCAGTTCCCCTTTAAGTAGGTAGTAGAAATCTGATCTGACAGAACCAACAGATTTTGGGCTAGTCCATCTCTTCATTGGGGATTCTCAGCATGGCCTTTATTCTTTATAAAGACACTCCTTGAAAGGGATTTATACAAAGATTCTGACCAGCCTCCCTGCACACTTTTTTGGCAGTTGGACGGAGCAACTGCCGTTTGCTAAGTGCTTTTGAAAATGAAGAAAAACCTGAGAAACCCCTATGAGAAGATGGGCTACTCCACAATCTGTTGGTAATGTCAGATGTCTACTACTTACTGTAAGTGACAGCAACATAGGAGAGAAGTAATGTATGGCTCATTTTACTCTGGAAGAAATGTACTTCTTATTTGTATGTGTTTACATGCATTTTAAATGTAACGATTTTCGCGATAGTGGTCCTTTAACTTACTCTCAATGAAACACATACAATTAAGTATCTCGTAAGTTTGTTTTCACTTCAGGTATGCTTTAACCTCGCTGGCGTTATGATTATTTGCGGCGCACGGCCACAGGAGGGTTTTTTTTGCCTATTTTTTTTTTCTAACATGAAGCTAGCCTAGCGCTAGCTACATGATTCCCCCCTCCCTGCGGCATCCCGCCCATCCCCTACGATCGCCGCCGGCGCATAATCCCAACAGCAAATCCTGTTCTGAACGAGATTTCCTGTATGGGCTTCCCCGTCGCCATGGCGACGATCGCGATGACGTCATCTGCGTCATTGATGTCATGACGTCATGGGGAGCCCCGATCCACCCCATAGCGCAGCCTGGCGGTGAGTGGCCAGGCTGCGCAAGGGGTCTGCGGGGGGGGGGGCACTATAGCGGCGGATCGGCAGCGAGCGGCAGCGATCGGAACAAACACAAAGTGCTAGCTGCGTGTTTGAAAAAAAAATTATGCAAATCGGCCCACCAGGGCCTGAGCAATCCTCCGCGGCGGCATAGCCCGAGCTCAGCTCGGGATTACCACCAAGGAGATTAATGTAGATTGTATGCACCTTGGAACCAGGACAATCAAAATCACCAGTAAAAGCATTTGATTGGCCCATTTCCCAGCTGCATGCAATTTACAGTAAATGTGCATACAAGCTTCACAAGCATACAAGCTAGAAATAATAGCATCTCATTGATCAGCTCTAATGGTAATATGTCATCATGTTATGATATATACTAAAAGTGTACCTGATATAAAGTATAAAGAAAAAAGTTATACATACCTGGGGCTTCCTCCAGCCCCCTTCAGGCTAATCCCTCCCTTTCTGTCTACCTCTACCACCTGCATCTTCTATGCGCACTCCCCCATAGCACTCCTTTCACCTACATAGTGGTACTGTGCAGGCTCAGAATGCTACCGGCAACAGGGCTTGTATAGCCGAGTCACGCATGCGCACTGCGCCTCGACTGCCTGAAGTATTGGGAGCCTTAGCGGAAGATCCAGGCGGCAGAGGAGGAAGCCATAGTTACATAGTGATTCTTTGCATATGTATTAATTCACTAATGAATCCATCTATTCTGCTTTTAGGTAGGTGAATCTAAGCAAATTGACAACAAGAAGCAGACTGGTATGTTTCAAAATTTTTCGGGAATATCACAGATATTCATCAACTCAGTTATGTCGCCCTTTTTAAGTACACCAAGTGATTCTGTAGCTGCACCGTGTTCCCCAAGACCACCAGCATGCCTGCACTTCCAGATCAGCATCTTCTCCAGGTCGGCAGAAAATAATTACTCATGGCTCATCGACAGACTGGAGAGAGAGGATAGATTAAACTCAGCTAAAGTCAAAAGTGTTGCAGTAACTAATAGTTACCAAGTGTTCAGTACAGAGATGGCCAAGTGTCAGTTTGCCATTGTCTACCACACACAAAAGCAAGGCCGGATTAACATCACAGATGTCACCGATTCCTTGTATGATGGCGAGCTTAAAGACCTGTCAAAGCATCTTGGTGAGTTTCATGTTCTTGCCTAGTACTGAAGTGTGCCAAAAAAACTGAAAATGTGTGATGTAAAAATACTGTGACACAGTAGCTTGCCATAGATGGCACACATCTTTTTTTTCAAATGTCCAGCTAGTCGAAAAAAAAAAGGGACTCTTTAGTGGATCCAAGAACAATATTTACAGTACTGTACAGAAAAGATAGGCACTCTCGACATTTAGGCCACAACCCTTTGTAAAGTGACACTTGGAAAACGACGTTGGCCTGAAACAGAGGCGTATTTACAGGGGTGCAGGATTCTAGTTTTTATCTGGAGGACGTTCTGCTACCTGGTTACATCTTTTGGGGGGACAAGCTGCCTGTTATTTGGGGATGACCTATTGCGGTACTTCATTCTTATAGGCCATGCTTCACTCCAATTTGGACACAACCAAATCAACCAAGACTACAGGTTAAAATAGTTGGAGAGACACTCAAATTTACTTCCCCCTGGTAAAGTTTAATGTTTACAATAGGCACTGTTTTCCACAGATACGCCCCTGGCCTGAAACTGAAGCGGAAGAAATCCACCTGCTGACTGGAAACCATGTGTTATCACTCCCAATAGAAACCTGTAGCACGTCTTCGCTGTGAGCAGCAACATATCATTATTGCTGCTTGACCAGCAAGTATATTTCCTCAGCTTTACAACAGCCCAGTCCAATGCTGGCTTAGATGGTTTACTCTCCTATACTGCCGCCTTGCTGCGCTGCTTACTGCTTTTCATCTACCATGTGTGCCAGGGTAGTTTCAATTCTCACAAAACAGTTCCTGCTCTTTCTAAAAGCTGGGAGGAGGGAGGAAAGCTCAGCACATGACTGTGCAGCTACCAGTGCTCCATTACCATCACTCAGTGATCTGGAGTGCCATATCTTTAAAGTGTACCTGAGACAGATAAATTTAAATATATATATATATATATATATATATATATATATATATATATATACAGTATATATACCTGAGGCTCCCTCCAACCTCCTTCAGGCTAATCGGCCCCTTGATGTCCTCCTCCGCTACCTGGATCTTCCGCTATGAGTCCCGGTTATTCAGCCAGTTGGAGCCAGTGGCTGCAGGTGCAGTCCTTCCGCGCACACTACCCAGTAGCGTTCACGTGTGCACGAAGAGACGCGCACGTGTGTGGCCGGGCCACGCATGCACGCTACGCTCTGACTGGCTGTAATATCAGAACCCATAGTGGAAGATGCAGGCAGCAGTCATGGACGGCAAGGGACCGATTAGCCTGAAGAGGTTTGGAGGAAGCCCCAGGTATATATATATATATACACATATATATATATATATATATATATATATATATATATATATATATATATATATATATATATATATATATATATATTCACTAGCTTATGACCTGGGGTTGCCCAGTGTCAGAATTCTAGCGGTTTTATTTATGCAGGAAAAGATGTCATATGTATATGTGTTAAGTTTTAATGTTCTATGCAAAATTTTATTGTAAAGTGAAAAGTTAGAGTACTTTATATTGCTCTGTGATGAGCATATTCCAGGCTGTAAAGCTTAGAAGATTTTAACTTGCAAGCTGGAAGATTGTTGATGTACTGGTTACAAGAAGCCAAAACATTCTTTGCTAATGTCAAGGTTAGACTGCACAGTATGTGTAAGACAGAATGCTGGTTTAAAATTAACATTACTGCAATAATTATTACACACAGATATTATTAATCTAAATATTAATGATCAATACAGTCCTTCTAAAGAAATAAATAATTATTGTTAAACCCTATATGATAGAATCCAGCATTAAATGAAATTCAAAGTAATAGATTCTGTCAGTGACAGTTAGAGACAGTGCAACTTTTATAAGGTTATTTTAACTTGTAAGCTAGACAATTGTTTACATGTTCCTTTGCTTGAAGGCCAAGGCCAGCAAGAAAAGATACAAATTTCCCAGCTAGAGAAGTCAAAATATGAAAGATATAAAACAAAAACAAGGTGTTTTCCCAATTAGCTGGTGGGTTCATAGTTTTTTTTTTTTAATATTAATAGATTGTTATTTATGATGAGATAGCAACATCTGCCGGTTAGACATATATTTATTTTATAAGAAAGACAAATATATACAACATGATTTTATGTTATTAAGATTTAATATGCAATTATTTCTTATATGATTAATTGTTTTAAGAAGAATTATATAATAAGCTTTATATTTAAATAAGTATATTAGAAGCCCTGTATGTTTTAATAAGCCTTAAATTGCTGAAGGCTCTTGCAGGTCTGTGTTAGTGTCAATCTGACCTGGGAAAGTACCAAGACATTTCAACATAATTAACAGGGAACACTTTATCAGAAATGCGTCATGAATGACATTGTTTAGTCTCCATGTCTGGGTCAGCCAACAGACAAGATGGCTGTTGACGTCCATTTTTAATTACGTGCGTCAGAAATGACCTAAACAAAATGTCAAGCACTCCAAATGACGTTAATTCCCACAAGATAAGGTAATTAAGAATTTATAAACAATAATATTGTGACTTAGGTAATCAAAACATGATAAAGCATTGACGCACGAAAGCTTTAGCCAATCAGAGCCTGGGATTCAGGGAAAGTCCAGATTAGGCAGCCATATTGCCTCCAACCCCTATAAAAGTAGAAGCTGAAAGCTCATAGTTTGCAGAAGCCCAACAATCTCCTGAGAAGACACATGAGGCAGAAGCTACCTTCCCACACGTGGTTCTAGATGCTGAAGAGATGACAGAGAAAGGGTAATATGCTTCATATTCTGGTGATTTACTTTATTAATTTTTCAGCATTAAGTTTTGTTAAGATGTTAGCAAGAAGTTTTTTAGAAGCTATTTTTTATGCTATTTCTTTAAGAAGATTACTACAAGTTTTACACAGCTATTATATACACAGCTATTGATACAGATGAGACTACTTTTGATCTTATTCTACATAACACAACTGTTATATTCTTTTTTGAATGTGCTTGGAAGATGGATGATCGCTTGGCTCTAAAGCCTTGATAAGCAGAGTTGGGCCGAACGGTTCGCCGGCGAACGGTTCCAGGCGAACTTTGGGGGTTCGCGTTCGCCTGCATCAGGCGAACTTTTGCGGAAGTTCGATTCGCCTCATAAAGCTGTATTGAGCAAAAATTTTCGCCTCCATTTTACTGTGAGCAGACATGGTATTGTGAAACACATTGCTTTCAGTGCTAAAGACCCCACCCACCCTCCCTTCAAGCTAGGTCCTTTTATACCATTTGACTCAGTTGTCTGCCTACACTAATTAGTTATGGGACAGCTGCTACACACTATGCTAGGGAGATTTTAATTCTCCTCCTCCCTCCTACCGGAGGGAGGAGGGTCTCTTCTTTTAAAAACCAGTATACATCATACCATAGCCGGGAATCGAACCCAGATCTCACTGTGTGGTGGGCACGTCACCCTAAGCACTGTACCACTACAGTAGTAAGTGAAGCTTGCCTAAAATTTAACATTTATGCTCAACGCAATAGAACCATTAGGTTGCTTAAAGGAGAACTGTAGTGAGAGGTATATGGAGGCTGCCATATTGATTTCCTTTTAAGCTATACCAGTTGCCTGGCAGCCCTGCTGATCTATTTGGCTGCAGTAGTGTGAATCACACCAGAAACAAGCATGCAGCTAATCTTGTCAGATCTTACAAAAATGTCAAACACCAGATCATACCATAGCTGGGAATCGAACCCAGATCTCACTGTGTGGTGGGCACGTCACCCTAAGCACTGTACCACTACAGAAGTAAGTGAAGCTTGCCTAAAATTTAACATTTATGCTCAACGCAATAGAACCATTAGGTTGCTTAAAGGAGAACTGTAGTGAGAGGTATATGGAGGCTGCCATATTGATTTCCTTTTAAGCTATACCAGTTGCCTGGCAGCCCTGCTGATCTATTTGGCTGCAGTAGTGTGAATCACACCAGAAACAAGCATGCAGCTAATCTTGTCAGATCTTACAAAAATGTCAAACACCAGATCATACTATAGCTGGGAATCGAACCCAGATCTCACTGTGTGGTGGGCACGTCACCCTAAGCACTGTACCACTACAGAAGTAAGTGAAGCTTGCCTAAAATTTAACATTTATGCTCAACGCAATAGAACCATTAGGTTGCTTAAAGGAGAACTGTAGTGAGAGGTATATGGAGGCTGCCATATTGATTTCCTTTTAAGCTATACCAGTTGCCTGGCAGCCCTGCTGATCTATTTGGCTGCAGTAATAATAATCCAAACATTTGTATAGCGCTTTTCTCCTGTCAGACTCAAAGCGCTCAAGAGCTGCAGCCACAGGGACGCGCTCAAGAGGCCACCCTGCAGTGTTAGGGAGTCTTGCCTTGAACTCCTTACTGAATAGGTACTTGACCTAGCCAGGATTCAAACCCTGGTCTCCCATGTCAAAGGCAGAGCCCTTAACCAGTACACTATCCAGCCACTGTAGTGTGAATCACACCAGAAACAAGCATGCAGCTAATCTTGTCAGATCTTACAAAAATGTCAAACACCAGATCTGCTGCATGCTTGCTCAGGGTCTAGGGCTAAAAGTATTGGAGGCAGAGGATCTGCAGGATTGCCAGGTAACTGGTATTGCTTAACCACTTGCCGACCGCACGCTTATACCGTGCGTCGGCAAAGTGGCAGCTGCAGGACCAGCGACGCAGTATTGCGTCGCCAGCTGCAGGCTGATTAATCAGGAAGCAGCTGCTCGTGCGAGCGGCTGCTTCCTGTCAATTCACGGCGGGGGGCTCCGTGAATAGCCTGCGGGCCGCCGATGGCGGCTCGCAGGCTAAATGTAAACACAAGCGGAAATAATCCGCTTTGTTTACATTGTACGTCGCTGCTGCGCAGCAGCGCCGTAAGGCAGATCGGTGATCCCCGGCCAATCAGCGGCCGGGGATCGCCGCCATGTGACAGGAGACAGCCTGTCACTGGCTGCACAGGACGGATAGCGTCCTGTGCAGCCCGGATCTCCAGGGGGGGCCAGGTAGGAGAGGAAGGGGGAGGATTTCGCCGCGGAGGGGGGCTTTGAGGTGCCCCCTCGCAACACCCGGCAGGCAGGAGCGATCAGACCCCCCCAGCACATCATCCCCCTAGTGGGCTGCAGAGCCCACCCAGCACAGATCAGCTAAGACAGCGCTGGTCCTTAAGGGGGGGGTAAAGGGTGGGTCCTCAAGTGGTTAAAAGGAAATCAATATGGTAGCCTCCATATACCTTTCACTACAGTTCTCCTTTAAGCAACCTAATGGTTCTATTGCATTGAGCATAAATGTTAAATTTTAGGCAAGCTTCACTTACTTCTGTAGTGGTACAGTGCTTAGGGTGACGTGCCCACCACACAGTGAGATCTGGGTTCGATTCCCAGCTATGGTATGATCTGGTGTTTGACATTTTTGTAAGATCTGACAAGATTAGCTGCATGCTTGTTTCTGGTGTGATTCACACTACTGCAGCCAAATAGATCAGCAGGGCTGCCAGGCAACTGGTATAGCTTAAAAGGAAATCAATATGGCAGCCTCCATATACCTCTCACTACAGTTCTCCTTTAAGCAACCTAATGGTTCTATTGCATTGAGCATAAATGTTAAATTTTAGGCAAGCTTCACTTACTTCTGTAGTGGTACAGTGCTTAGGGTGACGTGCCCACCACACAGTGAGATCTGGGTTCAATTCCCAGTTATGGTATGATGTATACTCATGTATGTATCCCCAGCTATGGTATGATGTATACTCATGTATGTATTCCCAGCTATGGTATGATGTATACTGGTTTTTAAAATAGTATAATTCCCTGGCAGAAGAGACCCTCCTCCCTCCAGTAGGAGGGAGGAGGGAGGATAAAATCTCCCTAGCAGAGTGTGTAGCAGCTGTCCCATAACTAATTAGTGTAGGTAGGCAAATGGTATAAAGGACCTTGCTTGAAGGAGGGAGGGAGGGTGGGTCCTCCAGCAGTGATGTGTATTTCACTCAATTAGGTGTTGCTCCAGGTATTAGAGCTTTTGAAACATGTTTTCTATCATTTTTCCAGCTGATAGAATATTTTAAAACTTTGAAAGTTCGCCTCCCCATTGAAGTCTATTGCAGTTCGCGAACTTTTTCGCGAACCGAACCTTTTGCGAAAGTTCACGAACAGGGTTCGCGAACCTAAAATCGGAGGTTCGGCCCAACTCTATTGATAAGATGGAATACTGTTGGTTATAAGGAAACACTACTTGGAACTGTTCATATTTTGTATATATGCTGTATGATAAGCAAATACAATTTTTATATAAAATCATATACTGAGTGCTCTGATTCATTTCAAGGTATACCGTCAATCTATAATTACTGTTATAGAGGGTTCAGACCCCACTATGCCGGATTTATATGATAGCAACGCTTTAAGGGCTGGTCCTTTACTGAGTTAGCAATCATGAAAAAGGCAAAAAACGCTCAGGTTTTTGACACCAGGTGTGTATTTGGCTGGTGTTGGCTCTGCCCACTTTTTCTAACCCTAACACACAATTACTCAATGACCAAGTTTGTGAAATTTGGCATCAATAATTTGTATATTCTCATAGAAAATTAAACAAAATTAAACCAATCAGATTGGCTGTTTTTGACTCTGCCTCTCTCCAGACATTTGAACCCCAGTCACCCAATGACCAACAGTAGCAGGTTTGAGGCATCTGCTAGTAACAGTGTAAAAATGGCAGCAATTTAAATATTCCCCTTGAAAATCATCAGGCGAATTTTGATTGGCAATTATAGGCTCCACCCACTTCCCTGAATATTAATCTCAGTCACCCAGTGACCATCTGGGCAAAGTTTGAGAACCCTGCCATTAAAGAGACACTGAAGCGAAAAAAAAATTATGATATTATGATTTGTATGTGTAGTACAGCTAAGAAATAAAACATTAAGATCAGATACATCAGTCTAATTGTTTCCAGTACAGGAAGAGTTAAGAAACTCCAGTTGTTATCTCTTTACAAAAAAGCCATTAAGCTCTATGACTTTCAAAGTCGTGGAGAGGGCTGTTTTCTGACTTTTATTATCTCAACTGTTAGTTAATTTTTTTACTTTTTCTCTGCCAGAGGAGAGGTCATTAGTTCACAGACTGCTCTGGAATAATCATTTTGAATGCTGAGTGTTGTGTAATCTGCACATATTAGAGAATGATGTAATGTTAGAAAATACACTACATACCTGAAAATATAAATATGAGAATATTTTCTTTGCTGCTAATCTTCTAGTAATTATTCATAGTACACAACCAATTCATTATATCATATACATTTTTCCGCTTCAGTGTCTCTTTAACAGGATAAGAAGGGCTGCAGTTTATATTTTCCCAGTAAAATTTGTTTTTGACTCTGCCCACTTTTTGTAACCTGGACACACAGTCACTCAATGACCAAGTTTGTGAGCTTTGGGGTCCTTGGCATCAATAATTTGTTTTTTCCCAGTAAAATAAAACAAATCTGATTGTCTGTTTGTGGCTCTGCCCCATTTTCTGAATTTGAACCCCAGTGACCCAATGACCAACTGTACCAAGTTTGAGGCTTGTGCCAGTGCAAGGATGGCAGCAAATTAAATATTCCCTTTGAAAATCAACAGGCAAATTTTGATTGGCTTTTTTAGGCTCCACCCACTTTTCTGAATATTAATCCCAGTTACCCAGTGACCAAATGTGCAAAGTTTGAGAACCCTGCCATTAACAGTGAAGAAGGGCTGCAGTTTATATTTTCCCAGGGAAATCTGTTTTTGATTCCACTCAGTTTTTGTAACCTTAACACACAGTCACTCAATGATCAAGTTTGTGAACTTTCGGGATCCTGGCATCAAAATTGTGTGAATGGAAGCAGTTTATCCAGCATAAAAATCTGATTGGCTGTTTGTGGCTCCGCCCCTTTAGTGAATTTGAACCCCAGTCACTTAATGATCGACTTTAGTAGGTTTGAGGCCTCTGCAATTAAGAGTGTAAGAATGGCAGCAGTTTCAATATTCCCCTTGAAAATCAATAGGTGAACTTTGATTGGCTGTTTTATGCTCTACCTGCTTTTCTGAATATTAATCCCAGGCAGTCACCCAGTGACCAACTGTGTCAAGTTTGAAAACCCTGCTATTAACACTGTTAGAATGGCAACAGTTTATATTTTCCCATGTAAAAAATTTGTTGTTTTTGGCTCTGCCCACTGTTTGTAACCTTGACATACAGTCACTCAATGACCAAGTTTATGAGCTTTGGGGTCCTTGGCATAAATAAGTTGCATTTTTCCATTGAAATTAAACAAATCTGATTGGCTGTTTGTGGCCCGCCCCCTTTACAGAATGTCTCCCTGTGACTGACTGTACCAGATTTGAGGCCTCTGCCATTAAGAGTGTAAGAATGGCAGCAATGTAAATATTCCCCTTGAAAATCAATAGATGAATTTTGATTGGCTGTTGTAGGCTCCAACTATCCTGAATATTAATCCCAGTCATCCATTGGCCAACTGTGTCAAGTTTGAGAACCCTGCCAATGACAGAATGGCTGAAATCAATCTAACAAATCCGATTGGCTGTTTGTGGCTCCACCCCCTTTAGTGAATTTGGACCCCAGTGACCCAATGGCTGACTGTATCAGGTTTGAGGCTTCTGGCATTAACAGTGTAAGAATGGTAGCAATGTAAATTCCCCTTTGAAAAATCAATAGGTAAATTTTGATTGGCTGTTGTAGGCTCCTCCACTTTCTAAATATTAATCCCAGTCACCCAGTGGCCAACTGTGTCAAGTTTGGGAACCCTGCCATTACCAGTGTAAGAATGGTTGCAGTGTATATTTTCCCATGTAAAAAATGTAGTTGTTGGCACCGCCCACTTTTTCTAACCTTGACATACAGTCACTCAGTTATGAAGTTTATGAGCTTTGGGGTCCTTGGTATCAATAATTTGTATATTCCCATTGAAATTAGCAAATTTGATTGGCTGTTTGTGGCTCCGCCCCCTTTCTGAATTTGAACCCCAGTCACCCATTGACCTACTGTACCAGGTTTGAGGCATCTGCTATTAACAGTGTAACAATGGCAGCAGTTTAAATATTCCCCATGAAAATCAACAGGTTAATTTTGATTGGCTGTTGTAGGCTTCACCAATTTTCCTGAATATTAATCCCAGTCACCCAGTGACCAACTGTGCAAAGTTTGAGAACCACCCTGACATTAACTGTGTAAGAAGGGCTGCAGTTTATATTTGACCAGTGAAATTTGTTTTTGGCTCCGCCCACTTTTTTGTAACCTTGACACACAGTCACTCAATGATCAATTTTGTGAGCTTTCAGGTGGTGAAATATTACAGTTTTCATATACCTCTCACTTCGGGTGTCCTTTAATAGCATTGATATTCCTGGGGGCACATTACTAAGGAAACTCTCTAGAGTATATTTTGGAAACTGTATCTTATCATAAATAATGCATGGCATTCAAAGAAATGAATTATGAATTCCCTGTTCCCTACTTGGGACCTATTTCCATCGGGTGCCGCACCCCTTTCCGAATCGGACGTGGCACCCATGCTGTTGCGAAACTGCAGCTGAATCATTATAGCCATACCATGCATGGCTATAGGGATTAAGATGCGGTATGCGGAAAACTGCAGTCAGCAGCATTTTTGGGGGGCCACACGTGCAGCCTTTTAATTTCAACAGGCTAAGATTCCATGTCCAAAATCACTTGCAAAAAAAACAGCCATGATTCACCGCTAGTGGAAATAGGCCCTTACTGGAGCAATCGCCCTAATGCCACGTGAATGTTCAGTATTCAGACAAACCTCTGTGTATATGGCAGCTGCTGATTGGATTTTCCTCCACCAATTGGAATTCCATTGTTACACGGTGCAGTGACCCCTGAATGACTCTGCTGTACTAGCGAGGAGACCTTGTACCTCCTACTGTAGAAAAAACATTGAAGTGACAGTGGTGTCTCGTTGGCTTTTACTGCAGATGAGGGAAATTTTGTACAAAGAGGAAACTTTACATATTTCTAAAACTCTGGGGCAATTATATGAGAAAATGGAAATCAGACAGGTCAGATACAAAGCATATTTAGTAATTAAACACTATTGGGTCCAATACAATTGAGTTATTCTCCTAAGTTTTCTTCCAGGAGATCATTTTTATATTCTGTTTTAAATAACTTTTAAGCACTCTGCAATTGAAAAGGGTAGGTTAAAGGAGAACTGTAGTGAGAGGTATATGGAGGCTGCCATATTGATTTCCTTTTAAGCTATACCAGTTGCTTGGCAGCCCTGCTGATCTATTTGGCTGCAGTAGTGTGAATCACACCAGAAACAAGCATGCAGCTAATCTTGTCAGATCTTACAAAAATGTCAAACACCAGATTTGCTGCATGCTTGTTCAGGGTCTAGGGCTAAAAGTATTGGAGGCAGAGGATCTGCAGGATAGCCAGGTAACTGGTATTGCTTAAAAGGAAATCAATATGGTAGCCTCCATATACCTTTCACTACAGTTCTCCTTTAAAAAGTACTGTAAAACGTATTCTGAGTATTTTCTTTCTTGTTGGTGTCTTAAAAGGGCATTTTATTAAAGAGTACCTAAATTATACATTAAAATTTGCTTTAAACCTAATAAGTTGCCAAGATATATAAAATCACACATATTAAAGTGTGATTTTCTCACCCCTATGGTCCACATTCCACATATGGTCTTGTAATTCCATGCCCCCAGTGTGAAATTGGGCCAGGGTGATTTTTTTCTTTCCAAACCATAGGTGCAAAGGATGCTGGGGGATTGATGTCATAACTCAATCTTATGATTGAGTTATGCATGATGTCATGCAGAGGAGGGAACCAGGCTGGAATGAAGGACACCATGCTGAGGGTGTATTTTAGAAATAAGGAAGTGTTACTACAGATATGTAGATGTCAGTTCTATCCACTACGATGTATCAGATGTAAACTTTATATGTTCATATATGTTCAGTGTGAAATTGGGCAAGGGTGATTTTTTTTTTCTTTCCAAATAAGAATTATAGCAAGCAGACATGATAAGTCAGGCTGCTGCAGCTCTCCTATCTCTCCTCTCTCCTACACACTGTGAAAATAGAAGTAATTTGATCCAGGCAGGCAGAGAGCAGAGGGGGAGGAGCAGAGGAATGCTGAGGGTGTACTTTAGAAATAAGGAAGTGCTACTACAGATGAGATATACCGTATTTTTTGAACTATAAGACGCTCCAGACCATAAGACGCACCTAGGTTTAGAGGACAAAAACCAAGGAAAAAAAATTACACTAAACCAGGTGCGTCCATGGCAGGGGCATCTTGTGGAGCTTCTCTACCCAAACTGTTTCTGTTATCCCCCAACACAGTAATACCCCTAATGTACAGTAATCCCTTGCCCCCACCCCAATTACAATAATACCCCCCATGTACAGTAATCCCCTGCCCCACCCCAATTAAAGTAATACCCCCATGTACAGTAATCCCCTGCCCCCACCCCAATTACAGTAATACCCCCATGTACAGTAATCCCCTGCCCCCACCCCAATTACAGTAATACCCCCATGTACAGTGATCCCCTGCCCCCACCCCAATTACATTGAGCAAAGACACTGGCAAGCCCCCCTCCCTCTGATATGGATAGTGCTGCAGAGACTCCCTCCAATATACCAAGTGCTGGCAGCGTTACTCACTCAGCCATCCACCCGTGGGCATAAGACATCAGGGAGCGGCAGTGTCTGCATGATCAAGGTATCCTTCCACCCGCGGACACGAGACATCAATGAGAGCCAATGTGTGCTGATCGAATCTGCCATCCAAGCAAGCAGCAGTGCCTGCATGATCAAGGCATCCCTCCACCCGCGGACAGGAGACATCAATGAGCGCCGATGTGTGCTGATCGAAGCTGCCATCCTCCCGCGGACATAAGACACTGCATACCAGCCTGCAGCACGTGCAATGCTTTCCTCTGCCTCCCGTGTCCCTCCAGCTGCAGCCGCTTTTACAATCATGCCGCTCTACTCAATACCGGCTTCTCCGTACTTCCTGGTTGGTGATGTAAAGTCACTGCGTGATCTGGAGCGCACTGACTTTTTCCCCCCAGTTTTGGGGAAGAAAAAGTGCGTCTTATAGTCCGACAAAATACGGTAGATGTCAGTTCTATCCACTACGATGTTTCAGATGTAAACTTTATATGTTCATCTAACTGTACACAGTGCATCGACTACATATATGTATTGCCATTCAAACCTTTTTTTTTAGCCGGAGGTGCATGAAAGAGATGGGCTGCAAGTACATGGATGGG
This sequence comes from Hyperolius riggenbachi, assembly GCF_040937935.1. NCBI lineage: Eukaryota > Metazoa > Chordata > Amphibia > Anura > Hyperoliidae > Hyperolius > Hyperolius riggenbachi. The sequence continues at coordinate 64,438,126 of NC_090652.1, forward strand.
AGGGACGCTGTTGCACATGACAGGTGATCTACAACATAGGTCAATGACTATAGGTCAGGCTGTATGCCCATATGGCTGACCCATACCACAGCCCGTAACACCTGCACAAAACTCCTACCTAGCAAAATACTACAATACACCCTGCAGGTAGATGTAGCATACAGATTGACAGATAGTAATCCATCAACAGAACCTGATAACTCTAACATTGCAATGGGCACAGTATTCACAAGTACATATATATAGTCACCTGAGGTCTATAGGATGAGGCAATCCAGATGAGAGAATCAGATGACTGCAGAGATAGATGTCCTACAGAAGCAAGGCAGTCCAGATAAGATTTTCAGAGATAGCATAGTCCTTTAGACAAGCGGAGATCGGTCCAGGCAGCGTTCATGCAAGTCCGTGTCCATGCAGAGGTCAAACCAGGCAGATAGTAGTGTAATCCAATAACAGAAGCAAGGTTGGCAACAGGGAATCCAGCAGAGATAAACTTAGAGTCCAGGCAGTGGTTGGCAACAGGCATCAAACAGGTAACGTGGTCAGGATACAAGAAAGGTTCAGCAACAGGAATCAAACAGGTTAGCGTGGTCAGGATACAAGCAAGGTTCAAAGTAATACCAAACTAATTTTGAGATATATAAGGCTTAAAACATCTACTTGTAGAAAACTTAGGAGAAAAGTTAATAGGCTATGGGCCACTGTATTTGTTCTCTTCAATTTAGGACGAGAGAATGTGATTGTGGTGATCGATGACCTGAGGAATGCTGGCTTTGAAGAGAAGAAACGCTTAGCGAACATCCAGCCCAGCATCTGCAGATATGCCAAAGACTTCTTCTTATTCACTGAAAAAGAGAAAGACGCTGAAAATCTGAAGGAAATGATACAAACTACTCACAGGAGTAAGTGACAACATGAATGGAAGAGTGATAGCATATGTCAAAAATACTGTAATTATTTCTGGAATCTCTTATATAGTTTTGAATGTTTTACATAGAGTGCAGTACTACACACAAATATGATGAATACTATTGTGGTGGTGCTGGTCTATCTATCAAATTTGCATGCAGTTTTTCCTGTCCCACTAAAGGTTTTAAGAAATAATTTCCCTGTCTTATTCTATAACCAACTTTAGGTGGGTGAAGACAAGTACATTTGTAACATTTTTAAAGGTTGTAGAGGAACTGAGAAGACTACGACAAGAACACAAATATGCCACAAGAACATACGGACTCCACACAAACAGTGACCTGAGTGGGAATGAAGGATAGTGTTAGGTGTATTGGCAGGAAGGTTAGCGTTAGGCATACGGGTTAGATGGTTAGTGTTAGGCATATTGGTAGGAAGGTTGGTGTTAGGCGTAGTAGTGGGAAAGTTAGTGTTAGTTACAATCAGGATGCACTACAGAATGGCTCAGAAAGAAGTGCATGTTACCTGCTTCCATTCCTAGGTCCATTCACAGTGCTGCCTGTTGTGCAGCCGCATGGCTCTGTATGACTCTGGGTGTTTCTGCATGTCACAATACAGAACACTTTATGAATTTATATGACTGCACAGAAGGTGATGCTGTCAACAAAAGAACAAATCTGACCCAGCACTGGAAGTAGGCACACTGCTCCCTGCACTACTCTGCATATTAGGTATAGGGGAAAGTCATCAAGCTCTTGGCCTGTGTAACAGTCACAGAGGTTATTGTTTTCATCAGGATTGCTCATCACGAAAAGACGTTTTTGCAGATCATGAGCTCATAATCGGTAATCGTGATTGGCTCTCCATCACGAATGCACTCATGATACACGCGTTACTCGAATCATGAGCACGAGTTACTTGTGATCACGCGTTACTCGTGATCACGGTAGTTAGGGAAATGACGTAGTGTGACGCTGTTGGACCAATCAGAGGGCCCCCAGTCGAGGCCCTAGCACCAATCAGAGGAGGGGAGCCTGGCCCTCCCCTCCTCTATATAAGGTGGTGGCCATGTTTTCTATAACCTCCTTGCTTGTGACTCTGTGGTACTGAGAGCATCTCCAGTGCTGCTGTGTCTTATACTTTAGCAAATGCGTTTTTGCATCCAAACACATTCTGAACAGATATATTGCATTGCTTTGCGTTATAGATAGATAGTGATTTGATTGTATTAGTCAGTCAGTGTAGCTGAGTGTATATACTGTATAAAGTGCTAGGCTAGCTTAGCTGAGGTGTGTGCAGGCTAGGACTGCTAGGTAGCCTAGTAGTAGCCTATAGGTAGGTTAGGGATTAGTGCTTGATTATTTATTAGTTACTGTGCAGTTACTGTGTTATTTTAGTGTTAGAATTATAGTAGCATACAGTTAGTCAGTGTCTGTCAGTTAGCACTGCAGCATCTCTCACATCTTCTGCAGCCTACTGCCTTTGAGTGTGTGTGACAGGCAGTCTCTTACTGTCACTCTGCTGTGACACTCTCCTGCAAGTGCTCATTTACTGTGAAAACTGTGTGCTTGCTTTTGCTATTTTACACCCGTAGAACACATACATTGTATTGCTGTATACTTGACATTTGATAGTCAGAGCAGTCAGTGTATACAGTATACTCTGTATACCAGTGGTAGGAAACCAATGGCTCAGGAGCCTGATGTGGCTCTTTTGCTGGATACATCTGCCTCACATAGTGGGGGTTGATTCACTAAGCTACACTGATCAAGCAGCACAGCTTAGTGTGGCAGCGCAAATAAAATGTTCAAAGTAGACACGCTACTGCTGCAGCATGCACTACTAACTTACTCGCACTACCCCAAAATGAACGGCTGCTCCAATTGTCCAACTCTGGACCCTATCAGGTCCAGTGACCTAGTAGGACGAGAACCCTGCACTTTGATTGGCCCAATAGGCTGCCTGTTACTTGACAGGCAGTCTATTGGGCCAGCATGCAGGGATCTCGTCTTATAAAGTGAATCAACCCCCAAGTCAGTTAGCTAATTGTAAAAGCTGTTAGTCGGTATTTCTCCTGTCTGGGAAATTGCTGATGTTACTGAAACCCAAGAGAAGCTGAAGATGTGTCTGATACTTCCGCTGCCCGGTGGATCAACTGTATACACATCACCATGGCAACAGGGACATGAGCCCTCTGCTGCGCATGTGCACTGTCCCAGTTTGAAACATACTGTATTGTATGGCTCTCACAGAATTACATTTTAAAATCTGTAGCATTTATGGCTCTCTCAGCCAAAAAGGTCCCTGACCCCCTGCTGCGTACAGTCACTTAGCCAATCAGGGTATCCCCCTTTCCATTTTTTTTTTCTTTATAAATTGTATTTGCAATGTCTGGCAGGGGCAGAGGCATCAGGAGAGGCAGCACCATCGCGGCCACCAGCAGGTCTGTGTCTGGTCCGCCGCCAGCCACGGGACGATCAGCTCTGGGGGAGGGAGCAGAGAGGTGCAGTGCAGAGGCGCGGTGCTTTGCACCAATCTTTGGACAGGGTCGACGGCCCATTCAGGAGACGCAGGCAGAGTCTGTCGTGGAGCTGATGGCGGAGCAGCAGCCCACCGGTTCCACACAGACCTCCACTGTCACCAGCACTCCCGTGAGTAGCAGCAACAACAGCAGACACTTCCTTCTGGAGGTCACGCTGGATGAAAGTTGGCCCTCACTGGATGAAAGTTCGATCTCACTGGATGAAAGTTCGCTCCACTTTAGTCCAGTGTCAGAGAGCAAATTGAGGGCTGTTGTGCAGGAGATTGCACACATAGGGGGGACTGTCAGCCAGGAGTCTCTGGAAGTGGAGGAGCCAGAGCCAGGGGATGCTGGGGCTGAAGAGGTGATTGAGGGGTCAGAGAAGATGTTTGGGGGGGAGGAGGAGGAGTTTTAGGAAGAGGAGGATGAGGTGTTGGACTGTCCCTACGTGCCACCAGCACATTTCTCCCCCCAAGGCAGCTCGGGCGTGAGGAGGAGGCTGTGGCAGAGAGGTGCAGCATGGCAGCCAGGGGCAGGGTGGTAGCCGGGAACCACAGCCTGCTGCTTCAGCTACCACCACCAGTACACCCCCAACCAGCAGTGTGAGACACCAGCAGGCCCCCCGTTCCAGCTGTAGGGGGTTGTTCACATCCCCCATTTGGACATTTTTCGAGGTGTCCACACTGTCAGAGTGTTTTGCAGTCTGCAATTTATGCAAAATAACTCTGAGCAGAGGTAAAAATCTCTCCAGGATGGGTACCTGAAGCTTTGCAGGCACATTTGAAGAGTCAGCACAAGACTCAGCATAACAAATTCGAGAGGATGAAGGGAACTGGTGTGCACCCCTCAGCAGCATCAGCATCGCACCCTACTGCTCATCCACCAGCAGGAGCGCATGCACGCATTGTTCCCTCCAGACCTCCTCCTCCCACCTCCGACATTGAGACTGGTGAGGGCAGCCAGTCCTCACTGGCCTCCTCTACTCCCTCCTCAGCTTCCTGTGCAAGCAAGCGGCAAACCTTGATCAGCGATGCCTTTCTGGGTGTGACCAAGACTCAGCCTCCAGGCCACTCGCGCATCCGGATGCTGAATGGATTGCTTGCCCGGACCATGTGTTCCCAGCTCCTGCCATACTCCCTTGTACAGGAGGGCAGCGACATGCATGCGCTTCTGCAGTATGGCATCCTGGAGTGGCGAATTCCCAGCTGCCACTACTTATCCCGTACAGCAATCCCAGCACTGCACCAGTTTGTGTTGGCAAACGTGGCCCGTTCGCTGGATCATTCCATGTGCGAGTGGGTCCATGTCACCATGGACTCTTGAAGCAGCCATTTTGGGACAGACCGCTACCTGTCCTTCACAGCTCACTGGGTCAGCTTGGTGGAAGGGGGTAAGGCAGCAGCACAAGCATCGGGCACAGCACCAGCTGCATCCCAGTGGATGGTTCCACCCGGCGGGGTCAGGGGAGATGCATCAGGCGCCTCTGATCCCATTCCCTCCTCTGTCACACTCTCCAAATGCCCCCGCCTCAGCAGCAGCGTCTTGCCCCGCCACTGCCAAGCACTGCTGGAGATGATTAGCCTGGGGAACGACAAGTTCATGGCAAAAAAATGTCCTGGCCGTCCTGAGGGAGCAGGAACAGAGGTGGATGTCTCCCAGAAGCCTCAGAGTCGGATTCGTGAAGTCCAACAATGGGTCCAACCTGCTAGCTGCCATCACCAGGGGACCCCTGACCCACGTCCCCTGTTTGGCCCACATCCGGGGATGGAGGATCTGCTGGAAGGGGCAAGGAAAATGGTTCGCCATTTCCGCCACTTCCTCAGCTGTCCTGGCCGACTTGCAGCGGCGCAAGGGCCTGCCACAACACAGTTTCATCATTGATGTAGCAACTCGCTGGAACTCCACCCCGGCGATGTTGGAGCAGCTGTGCCTGCAAAGGAGGGCTGTCAACCACTACATCATTAAGGACAATGTCTCCGGCACCACACACCTCCAGGTCATCTCGATGGCATATTGGGGTCAGATGCATCAGGTGTGCTGGCTGTTTGCTCCTTTCCTGCAGGGAACCAACATGGTGAGTCGGGAATGGGCATCCCTGTGTGAGTGGGTGCCCATGGTTTGCCTGCTGGTCAGGGAAATTTGTGACCTGCTGCAAGCAGGAGAGGCAGCCCTAACCCAGCTGGATCAGCAGGCACAGTCCACCTCTGAGGAGGAGGACTTTCAGTTGGTGGAGGACAAGTTGGAGGTCCCTGACTTTGCTGTTGATGGGGAACACCAGAGCACAGTTGCAGTGGTGTAAGGGTGGAGTGAGCAGGATGAGTGGGCACAACAAGAGGAGGACAGGCGTGTTGTCTCAGAGGGGGGTGATGATGACAATGATGTGCATGCTGTGACTATCCTCTTCCCATGGCTGCACACATGCTGCGATGTCTGCGCAGAGACCCCCAGGGTGATCCAGATGCGGGAGAGGGAGTACATCTGGATCAGCATGATCCTGGACCCACGATTGAAGGGCAAGCTGGGTCAGATCATGTGGCATGAAGACCCAGAGAGTCGGACAAGGGAGTTGCAGACGGCCCATGTTCGCAGACTGGAGAAAGCCTTCCCCCATCCTTCCACCCCCCTGCCCCTGTCCAGCAGCCGGTGCCTGTGGCCAGCAGCAGCATCTAGCACTCCAGAGACCTGCTGAGCCTAACAAAGAGCCTGTATGCAGAGGAGCTGCCCAGAGCAGAGTTGCTAGCCACAGCATCCCCCTCCACCCAGCACCAGCAACTGACCAGCATAATGTCTGACTACATGGGGTAATTCAGTGGGCTTGACACCGATGGCCCCGTGGACCCCATGGAGTACTGGGTCAAGAGACTAGAGATCTGGAGGGAGTTTGCCCAGTACGCCCTGAAAGTCCTGTCCTGCCCCCCTTCCAGCATGCTGTCAGAGAGATGCTTCAGTGCAGCCGGTGGCGTGGTCACAGAGAAGCGCTCTCGTTTGTCCACACAGTCTGTGGACAGACTTACCTTCCTCAAGATGCATCATGCATCATTTCATGTAAAACAGGGTTTAAAGGCGATTTAAAGGCAATTCATAATTATAAGTCATGATTTGTGATTACATGGGTTATCCGACTCGAATTCGGATATGAGTCTGTTTTAGCTGTTTTTTACCCGCGTTCACGATCACGAGCAATTCGTGAATGGGTGGACTCGTGATCGTGAACACTCGAATATGTGATCGGGGGGTATCCGAGCACCACTGATTATCATCTCCTGGCCTTTACTATACCAGAACACATGACATATGATATTGGATGGGTACGTTGCATGAAGGAAAGCATCCTTTTGCTAACAAGGCAGCATTGACCGATGTCAGGGACAAAGATACCCCCATTTGTTGGGAGTAATAGTATTTCAGACTTACAGTTTGAAAGTGTAACGGTTGGGTGCTGCAACTCAGACGTCTGATTATAGGTGATCTGCAGTATCACCAACAATACAGACACTATACCTGATTATGTGGTGATCTGCAGAATCACCAATAATGCAAGTATAGCTGGAAGAGATACTGACAGAGTTGTGTATTAGTGCAACCGTAACTTTAATAGTAGAGAGGAACTTTACCAGAGGAGCTGGTAAAGTACTATCAGTACACTGGCTGAATATAATAGCACAGACCTTTCCAAAGGGCTGGAATAGGTACAAACAGTGAGAGAGTAGGAAAATACAGACTAGTCCTTCACCAGAGGGGCTGGCCAGGTACTAGTAGTGAAAGTGACTGTATAGACTTGATCAGACCTTTCCAGAGGAGCTGGAAAGGTGCCATCAGTCACTAATGGAGCAATAAGAAACTATCTCCCCAGAGAAGCTGGTGAGACAATAGTACCTCACCAGTGGCGAGGGCCCACTGGTGAGTAGAGAGGTCAGACAGGCTAGGTTCGGCAACAGAGAGATAAGTATCAGTACAGAATCATGAGACAGAAGAGTAATCAGCAATCAGGCAGAGTTCGGCAACTATCAGATAGGCAGAAGTACAGAAGCATTTAAGCAGGAAGCAAGGTCAGAGGTATAGCCAGAGTCATACACAGGTAATCAAATACAATTTAACATCAATCCTAGTCTTGGTGTGAAGTCCTTGGTTTCAACACCTGGCACTAGTCTAAGGTCTGAGCGCTCACACAAAGTATTCACGACAGCAGACAGGGAACAAATGAAGACTGGAGGCTTAAGTAGCGGAGGCACGCTTCCAGCCACTCCCACCACGGAATCTGCCAATCAGCGCAGCGAGAGTCATCAGTGACGTCAGCTAACCGACAGGTCAGCTGACGCGCCTTCTGCCCGCATAAAGGTCCTGTCTCCGCGCGCGCGCCCGCGCGAGACAGAAACCCTATGAGCTGGAGATAACATCGTTCCCGGCGTGCTAGACGCCAAGGGAACGGATAACGCTTGAGAGCCAGGGAGAGAGGCGGCTGCAGACCCCCCCGTGCGAGTCAGCAGCCGCCAGATCCATGCTTGCTACAGTACCCCCCCCCTCTAGGCGGGGACTCCGGACACGCACCACCCGGCCTATCTGGATGCAACCTGTGAAACTCCTCCCTGAGTTCCTCCGCATGCATGCGAGTGACTGGCACCCAAGATCTCTCCTCTGCACCATATCCCCGCCAATGAACCAAGTACTGCACATAATTGTGCACCAATCTGGAGTCCAAGATCTGCTCTATCTCATAGTCTGGTTCCCCATTAACTACCACAGGGGGGGGGGGGGGGAGTGGAGTCCACATGTACTGCAGGTTTCAAGAGAGACACATGAAAAGTTCTACCACCCCTGAAACTGGGTGGGAGCGAGACAGCATAAGCTACATTGTTGACTTAATCGGGTATGGTCCTATAATCTTGGGACCCAACTTGGAAGAAGGTTGTCTCAATGTCAGATGTCGAGTAGAAACCCACACCAAATCACCCGTTGCGAATTCCCACTCCAGTGACCGCTTCTTATCCGCTTGTTTCTTTTGTGTGGAAAAAGCTCTCTTTATATTCTCTTTCACCATTCCCCAAATTTCCTTTAAAGTCCATTGCCATTGTTCCAAAGCTGGAAATGGTGAGGACACCACTGGTAGTGGTGAGAATTTCGGTGATCTCCCCGTAACAATCTGGAAGGGGCAGAATCCCGAAGAGGCATTTTTCAAATTATTATGGGCAAACTCAGCATAAGGCAAACATTTGGCTCAATCTGTCTGGGCCTCAGCCACATAACATCTAAGGAATTGCTGTAGCGACTGGTTGACTCTTTCGGTCTGACCGTTTGTCTGTGGGTGGTAGCCGGAGGAAAATGATAATTTCATTCCCAAATGATGACAGAACGCTTTCCAAAACCGGGAAATGAGCTGGACTCCCCTATCTGACACCACACTTTCTGGAATCCCATGCAATCTAAAAATGTGGTGAATAAAGAGTTCTGCCAGCTCCTGGGCAGTGGGGAGTCCGTTCAAGGGAATGAAGTGGGCCATCTTACTAAACCTGTCGACTACCACCCATATGACTGTCTTACCCTCAGAGCTATTATTATTATTTATTGTATTTATATAGCGCCAACATATTACGCAGCGCTGCACAATAGATAAAAGGGTTAACATACAAGGTAGGACATGCAGGAAACTCACAAGAAAACAAGATCATGCAAATGATTTGATAATACAGTGTCATAGGTCAAAATAGAGCCTGTTCTAGTCCACAAGAGGGGTGATTGTCAGTAAAATTGCATAATCAAGCTGGAAACACTAAGGGAGATGGCCCTGCCAGAGGCTTACAATCTAAAGGGTGGGGGTGGAGACAATAGGCTAGCTAGGCAATTCGCCCACGAAATCCATGGACACGTGGGTCCATGGCTGCTGAGGCACTGGAAGTGGCTGCAAAGTACCCACAGGAGCCCTCCGAGATGCCTTACTCCTAGCACAGATGGAAAAACTACCCACAAACTCTGCAATCTGAAACTATCGAGGGCCACCAGACACAGCGGTCCAACAATTCCTGTGTGCGGGCAATCCCGGGGTGACCAGCATTTTTATGGGCATGAAAAGTATGTAGAACTTTGAATCTGAACTGTAATGGCACAAATAGAACCCCCTCTGGCTTTCCCTCGGGGGCCTCCTGTTGGAATGGGCTTAACGTGGGCACCCAATCCACCCAGGAATCTACCTCAGGGGGTTCAGAGCTGGGCTCAGAGGTTCCCTCCACTTGGGCTTCAGTGGCGGCTATAGTAACCTTCTCCAAACAATGATGATGGCAGTAAGGAGACCAGTTTAATAACTGTCTGGAACTCCAGTCTATCTGAGGAGAATGTTTCTTTAGCCATGGCATACCCAAAATGATAGTGGAGGTGGACATCTTGAGCACCAGAAACTGTATCTGCTCCTTATGCAAGACCCCAATCTGACACAACAATATAGGAGTCTGAGAATGGTCTGATTAATAGGTAGTGGAGAATCATCCACGGCTGTAATTTTGACCTGATGTCTCACAGAAGTCAACGGAAAACCAAACTGATCGGCAAAATCTTGTGACATTACGTTAACCGCTGAACCCGAATCTATGAACGCCTGGGTGGAGTGAACTTGGCCCTCCCAGGTAATAGAGCACGGCACGGGAGCAATAAACGTTTGTTATTTAGAGGTAAGTCTGGATCGCCTAGGGTAGTACCTCCAGCTACTCCTGGGCGATAGAGTTTTCCGCATTCTTGGGACAAGCAGAAACCATATGCCCTTTGTCAGCACAGTACAGACATAATTTCTCCATCCGTCTTCTGTTTCTCTCAACCTCAGAAAGTTTGGCGTGCCCAATTTGCATTGGCTCGTCAGACGGTGGAGAGGAAGGCATAGGAGCAGAAAACGTACATGAAGCAAATCTCCCTGAAACCTTAGTCCGAGTCTGCTTCTGATAGCGAACTCGCCTGTCAATCTTTATTGCTAATGATATAGCTTTATCCAATGATTTGGGCTCGGGGTGACCCAACATGAGATCAGCTACAGCATCAGATAACCCTGACAAAAAGCAGTCCAAAAGTGCATACTGCCCCCTCCTGGCTGACGCTGCCCATCTCCTAAACTCAGCCGCGTAAGTTTCAACGGGATTGTGCCCTTGCCTGAGGGTCTTTAATCTCCTTTCTGAGATTGCTGCTAAATCGGGATAATCGTAAATCACTGCCATAGCTTTAAATAATTCTGCAACTGAGGTCAGAGCCTCGTGCCCCGTAGGGAGACTGTAAGCCCAGGACTGAGAATCACCGGATAATAAAGTTTTAATGAAACTGACCCTCTGACCCTCTGTCCCTGAGGAAACTGACAGTAGCTCAAAATATGATAAACACCTGTGTTTAAAATTTCGAAAATCGGAGGGGTGCCCTGAGAATTTTTCAGGAGGTGGCACCCTGGGTTCTATGATTTGTGGAGAGGGTACTTGTGCATTCGGGTCTTTCAAATGGTTGACTGTTTGAATCAGTTGATGAATCTGGGTCTGTTGCATGTTAACCGTTTTAATAAGCTCATTAACATTGGTTGCCAACAGATCCACCCGGTTGCACAGTGTCTCCATAATATTTCTGGTCTGCTGTTCTGTAACGGTTGGGTGCTGCAACTCAGACGTCTGATTATAGGTGATCTGCAGTATCACCAACAATACAGACACTATACCTGATCGTCTGATTATAGGTGATCTGCAGTATCACCAACAATACAGACACTATACCTGATTATGTGGTGATCTGCAGAATCACCAATAATGCAAGTATAGCTGGAAGAGATACTGACAGAGTTGTGTATTAGTGCAACCATAACTTTAATAGTAGAGAGGAACTTTACCAGAGGAGCTGGTAAAGTACTATCAGTACACTGACTGAATATACTAGTACAGACCTTTCCAAAGGGCTGGAATAGGTACAAACAGTGAGAGAATAGGAAAATACAGACTAGTCCTTCACCAGAGGGGCTGGCCAGGTACTAGTAGTCGTAGTAGTGAAAGTGACTGTATAGACTTGATCAGACCTTGCCAGAGGAGCTGGAAAGGTGCTATCAGTCACTAATAGAGCAATAAGAAACTATCTCCCCAGAGAAGCTGGTGAGACAATAGTACCTCACCAGTGGCGAGGGCCCACTGGTGAGTAGAAAGGTCAGACAGGCTAGGTTCGGCAACAGAGAGATAAGTATCAGTACAGAATTGTGAGACAGAAGAGTAATCAGTAATCAGGCAGAGTTCGGCAACTAATCAGATAGGCAGAAGTACAGAAGCGTTTAAGCATGAAGCAAGGTCAGAGGTATAGCCAGAATCATACACAGGTAATGAAATACAATATAACATCAATCCTAGTCTTGGTGTGAAGTCCTTGGTTTCAACACCTGGCACTAGTCTAAGGTCTGAGCGCTCACACAAAGTATTCACGACAGCAGACAGGGAACAAATGAAGACTGGAGGCTTAAGAAGCGGAGGCACGCTTCCAGCCACTCCCTCCACGGAATCTGCCAATCGGCGCGGCGAGAGTCATCAGTGACGTCAGCCGACCGGCAGGTCAGCTGACGCGCGACGCGCCTTCTGCCCGCATAAAGGTCCTACGCGCGAGACAGAAACCCTATGAGCTGGAGATAACATCGTTCCCGGTGTGCTAGACGCCAAGGGAACGGATAGCACTTGAGAGCCAGGGAGAGAGGCAGCTGCAGACCCCCCGTGCAAGTCAGCAGCCACCAGACCCATGCTTGTTACAGAAAGCCATCTTTAATAATAATTAGACCCCCATATACTGTATCCATTCCCATTTAGAGGAATGAGAATAAGGATACATTAATATTCCTTATTGACTACCACATTGAATTGCTGTAAAGGAAAAGGATTAAGCATCTAGTAAAAAAAAAAATGACACAAGGCTCCACTAAAAGTTTGATTTATGCCTCACACAAATTACTGAAGCCGACCCACATATAAGTCCAGGTACTCACTTCTCCCTTGACTCACATATAAGCCCCCTCCCCAGTATAGCCCCCTTCACAGCATAAATAACCAGATGTGCCTCCAGAATGAGGCATCCTCCTACACAGTATAAATAGCCAGATGTGCCCCCAAGGTATTAGGTATTAGCCCCCCTCCACATATCCAGATGTGCCTCAAGGTATTAAAAAGCCCACCTCCCCATAGCCAGATTTGCCTGAAGGTATTAGGATCCCCCCCCCCCCCCATAGCCAGATACAGTGGTGTGAAAAACTATTTGCCCCCTTCCTGATTTCTTATTCTTTTGCATGTTTGTCACACTTAAATGTTTCTGCTCATCAAAAACCGTTAACTATTAGTCAAAGATAACATAATTGAACACAAAATGCAGTTTTAAATGATGGTTATTATTATTCAGTGAGAAAAAAAAACCCAAAACCTACATTGCCCTGTGTGAAAAAGAAATTGCCCCCTGAACCTAATAACTGGTTGGGCCACCCTTAGCAGCAATAACTGCAGTCAAGCGTTTGCAATAACTTGCAATTAGTCTTTTACAGCGCTCTGGAGGAATTGTGGCCCACTCATTGTTGCAGAATTGTTGTAATTCAGCTTTATTTGAAGGTTTTCTAGCATGAACCGCCTTTTTAAGGTCATGCCACAACATCTCAATAGGATTCAGGTCAGGACTTTGACTAGGCCACTCTAAAGTCTTCATTTTGTGGATTTGCTGGTGTGTTTTGGGTCATTGTCCTGCTGCAGCACCCAAGATCGCTTCAGCTTGAGTTGCCTAACAGATGGCCGGACATTCTCCTTCAGGATTTTTTGGTAGACAGTAGAATTCATGGTTCCATCGATCACAGCAAGCCTTCCAGGTCCTGAAGCAGCAAAACAACCCCAGACCATCACACTACCACCACCATATTTTACTGTTGGTATGATGTTCATTTGCTGAAATGCTGTGTTACGTCTACACCAGATGTAACGGGACACGCACCTTCCAAAAAGTTAAACTTTTGTCTCGTCGGTCCACAAGGTATTTTCCCAAAAGTCTTGGCAATCATTGAGATGTTTTTTTAGCAAAAATGAGATGAGCCTTGATGTTCTTTTTGCTTAAAAGTGGTTTGCTCCTTGGATATTTTGGATATAGTGGTTTTTGCCCAGTCTCTTTCTTATGGTGGAGTCGTTAACACTGACCTTAATTGAGGCAAGTGAGGCCTGCAGTTCTTTAGATGTTGTCCTGGGGTCTTTTGTGGCCTCTCGGATGAGTTTTCTCTGCACTCTTGGGGTAATTTTGGTCGGCCAGCCACTCCTGGGAAGGTTCATCACTGTTCCATGTTTTTGCCATTTGTGGATAATGGCTCTCACTGTGGTTCGCTGGAGTCCCAAAGCTTTAGAAATGGCTTTATAACCTTTACCAGACTGATAGATCTCAAGTACAGTACTTATGTTCTCATTTGTTCCTGAATTTCTTTGGATCTTGGCATGATGTCTAGCTTTTGAGGTGCTTTTGGTCTACTTCTCTGTGTCAGATAGCTCCTATTTAAGTGATTTCTTGATTGAAACAGGTGTGGCAGTAATCAGGCCTGGGGGTGACTACAGAAATTGAACTCAGGTGAGATAAACCACAGTTAAGTTATTTTTTAACAAGGGGGGCAATCACTTTTTCACACAGGGCCATGAAGATTAGGAGTTTTTTTTCTCACTAAATTATAAAAACCATCATTTAAAACTGCATTTTGTGTTCAATTATGTTATCTTTGACTAATAGTTAACGGTTTTTGATGAGCAGAAACAATTAAGAGTGATAAACATGCAAAAGAATAAGAAATCAGGAAGGGGGCAAATAGTTTTTTACACCACTGTATGCTCCAAGGTATTAGGTAGCCCCCCTTCCCATAGCCAGATGGGTTCCATGGTATAAGGTAACCCCTCCCCATAGCCAGATGTGTCCCAAGGTATTAGAAAGCCCCCTCCAATAGCCAGATGTGCCTCAAGGTATTAGGAAGCCCCCCTCCCCATAGCCAGATGTGCCTCAAGGTATTAGGAAGCTTCCTTCCCCATAGCCAGATGTGCCTCAAGGTATTAGGAAGCCCCCTCCCCATAGCCAGATGTACCTCAAGGTATTAGGAAGCCCTCTCCCCTGGGTAATAAGATATAATTTTCTTCAACAGCTCAGGCATTTCCTTTAAAGGAAATCAGAGACAAAGCATATTCAAAGTTTTATACATAACTGGGGCTTCCTCAAGCCCCATCAGCCCAAATCGCTCTCGTCCTCAGCCTTCTCCAGCTCTGGTACTGGGCCCCCTAACTTCGGCATTCCCAGCCATTTTAATGCATGCGCAGTGAGCTCTCTCCAGAGGAGAATAGTACTGCGGAGGTGGAGAGAGCGCACTGCGCTTGCTCAGACTGGCCGCGACTGGCTGAAGTTACGGGACCCAGTACCGGAGTTGGAGAAGGCTGAGGACAGCGGCGTGGGAGCGATCTGTGTGGATGGGGCTGGAGGAAACTTTGTCTCTGGTACACTGTAAAGAAGAAGGAGAAAAAAAGAAAGTAGTCAGGTGTACATAAGTGAACAAAAGAATGATCTATATGTTTTTATTAATTTATTTTTTTCTTCTCTCTTTTACTTTAGGTTTACAAATTTATGCCAGAGATAACAGGTTAGATGCTATATGGACAGAAAAGCATGCAGTTTTAGAGACATATCCATCATGCTCCAATAGTTCCCATGGACGTAGAGGTCCAAGCAAGATGACTAGTTCTTCTACTGAACATTTACATAACAAAGCAATACAAAACCAAGATACGAACTTTGATTCTCCAGCATCGATTGTAAGATCTGGTAGTTATCAAAATAAACCAGTATCTCCAGTAAGTGATTCAGAAGAACCCCAGTCCGAGAAAATAATATTAGATGAAGCTATGGAAACTGATTCCATGCAAGTGGTAAATTCTGGGAGACAATTATCGAATAAGGCACAAAATCAGAAAATTTTCAAAATGCTTGACGAATTAAAAACAGAATGGATCAGTGCTCAAGATGGAATCATGTCTTTGGAGAAAGAACTGAAAGAGCAAGAATCTAAAATATGTTTCCTTAACAATGAGATTCACAAAAAAGATAATATAATAATAAAACAAGAAAAAAAAATTCAAATGTTGGAGAAAAAAGCAGACGATGAAAGAAAATGTATACTATGGGAGACAGAGAAAAAAATCAAGGTAATTGAGCAGGGTCTCCTAAACAGAGAGAAAAGGCTTCAAGAGGGAGAAATGGGCATTGATATGAAGGAGAGGGAATTACGGGACAAAGAAAAAGTACTTATCGAAGAAGAGAAAAGAATAAACATATTATTCCAAGGGAAAGAGAAAGAAATGATTGAGAGAGAGAGGAAAATCCAAGAAAAGGAGAGATTCTTGGAGGAAGAACAAGGTAGAAGAAATGACCTCAAGGCAGTTCAGAAATGGCAAACAGATTATACCTTAAAAGCCAGCAAAGTCCAGACAGAAACATTTACAGAAGAATTTAATGATGGTTCAAGTCATACGGAAGATCTGGAAATGAAGGAACCAGAACTCACCATCACTGATCTATTAGCTACTTTGAAGAAGAAGGAAGTCATTATAGAGCGAATGAAAGAGGAAATAAAAAGTTATCAGTACATTGCAAAGGAATTTGCTAATAAACATGATGGGAAATAAATAAATAAAAATATCTCAAATGGACATACTTTTAGTGCAGTTTCAGGAGATGAAATCTTGATCTAGACATACCATTTTATTTTTTTGGTTTTTTTTTGCTTACCACACATCCTAAATATTTTTTCTCCTCAAAAAGAAACATTACACAGTTGAAATGGAGCAAAATGATGATATCTGTCATCCTTAAACTGTACATGCATCAGTGGTGGCAGGCATTCTAATGAATTGAATAATGTTATTTTTTTTCAGAATGTAAAGGTACTGTGTTTTTTATACTTACCGGTATATTTTGTACATTTTGAGCCATATGCAATGTACTTCTTCTCCTGAGTTTTCTCCAAGGGAGATCATTTTTGACCTTCTCTTTAAAAGATCTGTTCAGTCTTTTCAATTGAAAAAGTACTATCAAAATTATTCTGAGTACCTTATTTTCTTGCCTGCTGGGCATTTTATTGAGAAGGTATGAAAATATCAACTAAGAGAAAGCTCAGGAAAAAAGGACAATGGAAGTGAGAGGTACTTTTAAGCAACACCAGTTGCCTGGCTGTGCTGCTCATCCTCTGTCTCGTATACTGTTAACCATGGACCCTGAACATGCATGCAGCAGATCAGGTATTTCTGACATTATTGTCATAATTGATAAGATTAGCTGCATGCTTGCTTCTGGTGCCATTCAGACACAATCAATAGACCAGCAGGGCTGCCAGGCAGTGGTTCTCATCCGGATATCCGGATAACCTGGATATCTGACCATTTTTCAGCTATCCGAATCTGTTTCAAGATTCCGGATTTTTACAGAAATCCGGATAGCTATCTGCAGATAGTTGGCTGGCAATGCAGATATCCGCGGATATCCGGAGAAATCTGACTATTGAGATACTGTATGATGTCCAGGATGTCATTGAGCCAATCAGAGGGCTCCCAGCAGAAGCCCTAGCACCCAATCACAGAAAGGAACCCTGGCCAGCCACCCTGTATAATAAGGAGGGCTGCCATGATGAGACATATTGTCCTAGCTTGTGAATGCTCACTGAGAGACATGCTCCAGTGCTGCTGGCTTAGCAAGTGTGTATACAGTGATAAACCTAAAGCTGTACAATGATTAACCCCTTCACTATCACTACACTATTGTTGTATTGTTAATTAGCTTGATTTCATTATGTGACAGTCAGAGTGTGTGCGCAGGGCTGCTGCAGCTGCTGTGTGTCTGTGTGTGTGCTGTACACAGACCAGGCCAGCTGCTGCCTGCTGGCCAGCTATTAGCCTTAGCTAGCTACAGTATAGGTTAGGTTAGGGATTAGGGAATATGATTACTGTGTTATTGTGTAGTTAGTACTGTAGTACTGCAGTCAGTGCTAGTAGTACTACTGTGTTAGCTTACTACAGAACTGCTGTGCTGCTGAGCAGTGCCAGTGTGACAGTTAGTTTTCTCTACCCTCTGCTGTCTGGCTGTCACTCTGCACTTTGCACTTGGCATGTGGCACTTTGCACATGGCACTTTGCACTTTGCATGTGCAAAGTGCCACGTGCCATGTGCCGCTGCCAAGTGCCACATCCGGCATGCTCCTGGCAGACGTTACACCTGCTGCTGCTGCTGCATTGCCCTGCTGCTCCTGCTGCCTCATCTGCTCCTAACCGTGCCACAGGCCACTGCTGCTGTGCTGATACCACCTATATTTAACCCAAAACACAATTGCTGTGTAATCTTTTGGAGGTGTCTGGGCTGAAAACTGCCATGTCCCAGTTGTGCGGTTGGACTTTTGACACAATGTGAGCTGCACGACTGCTGTCTGGAACCTAGTCCTGATGTTAATTGACAGCCATTTTTTTTAGGGGATTGGGATTTTAAGTCCCGACATCATCAATTAGTGTTCCCCTTTAAAACATAATGATGCTACATGCCTCATTTACCCTAAAAAATGTTTTAAAGCAATTTAAAGGCCACTTCCGGTTTTTCTATCCAGATATCCGAATTTGCCCGGATATCCCGGATACTGGGGTCGAATATCCGATCCGGGTCTGATACCAAAATGGTCAAATCCGGATATCCGATCTGGATCCAGATATCTGGGTATCCGGATCCGGGACAATCCGGATTTTGAAAAGGGATATCCGAGCACCCCTGCTGCCAGGCAACTTGAATTTTTTTTAAAAAGGAAATAAGTATAGCAGCCTCCATATACCTTTCACTTCAGTTGTCCTTTAATCGCATATAGGCGCTTGTGTCTTTTATAGTTGCTATTAATATGTGTTTTAGGCTGGGAAATGAGGGGGGGGGGTGTCAGCGCTATGCCAGATTGACAATGTGAACAATCACAGTGGAGCCAATGTACACTCAATTTTGGTATTTGTTGGTGTCTATCGAACATTGAGGAAGATCATAGTGGACCTGTCCTTTTTTCCGTGCTGTGTCCAAAAAGTTGTGCAGTTTAGGGTTGTTCTATTCACTATCACTACCATATTGGAGACAACAAATACTTTGAAAACAAATGCGTCTGAATGGATCTTTTAGATCATGTTTGTTTATCTGTTGATCTCTGTTGTCAGAAAATGTTGGCCCTACTTTAAACCCATGTGAGTGTATAAATAAGCAATTTTGTACATATTTTATTCCTTTAAGGTCCCCTGTGCCCTTTTGCCACACTATTTGTTTATGTTTTACATGACAAAAACTAAGGAAAAAATAAACAAAATAACAGATGTTGTACATATAAAACATTGTCTTATTCTTATTAGTAGCATGGCACAAAATACTGTCAAGGTCTGACCTAGTTATTTAAAAATGTCCTATATCTACAGGCTTCTGCTACTTGTGTTTTCATTTCAGGCTGTCTGTTGTTTATCTGCATTTAATAGAAAATTATTTGAAACTATTTATTTTCGGTGTTTGCAAGGTAAAAAGAGAAAATACCTAAGAAATTGATTTATAGATAATAATGAATAGCCTCTGATAGTTTCACATGCACGCACACACACAGCATGGCCAGATTTAAAGTGTACCAGAGCTGAAATAATAAAAAAAAATGTATACATACCTGGGGTTTCCTCCAGCCCAATCCTCTCGGATCGCTCCCACGCCACCGTCCTCCGCTGCCCACAGCTTCGGGAACAGGGTCCCGTCACTGACGTCAGTCGGCTCCAGTCTACGCAGGAGAAGTGCGCTCTTTGTGCATCTCTCCAGCAGCCGCTGGAGAGATATACGTAGAGGGCGCACTCCTCCTGCGTAGACTGGAGCCGACTGACGTCAGTGACAGGACCCGGTTCCCAAATCTGTGGGCAGCGGAGGACGGTGGCGTGGGAGCAATTGGGCTTATTTGAGCTCTGAGTCCCTTTAAAGAAACTCTGTAACAAAAAAAGTTCCCCTGGGGGTACTAACCTTGGGTGGGGGAAGCCTCCGGATCCTATTGAGGCTTCCTCTGTCCTCCTGTGTCCCAGGGCGGTCTCGCTGCAGCCCTCCGAACAGCAGGGATGTAAATATGTACCTTCCCGCCTCCAGCGCAGGCGCAGTATCGGCTCTCCTCTCTGAGATAGGCGGAAATAGCCGATCGCAGTCGGCCCGCTCTACTGCGCAGGCACACATCTCCTGCGTCTGTGTAGTAGAGTGGACCCGACAGAGATCGACTATTTCCACCTATTTCCAAGCGGAGAGCTGTAACAGCGCCCCCTGCTGGAGCCAGAAAAGGTAAATATTGCACAGCCTGACAAATTGTCAGCTGTGCATTCCGTGGGCTGCAGCGAGACCACCGTGGGACACAGGAGGATGGGGGAAGCCTCATTAGGATCCAGAGGCTTCCCCCACCCGAGGTGAGTACCACCCATGGGAACTTTTTTTTGTTACAGAGTCTCTTTAAGGTAAGGACACAAAGGCCATGGCCTAGGGCACCAGGAAAGCCAGGAGTGGACTGTTGGCAGCAGGGTGGCCGTAGCAGTTAGCCTGCTGAAAATGTGGCCAGCTACACTAAGTTTGAACATAGCAGTGGCTGGCTACCAACAGCCGGATCTGGCACTCTGGGATGAAGGATCAATGAACGGGCAGTTACAGTGATCTCTGAGCTGCCTGTCACTCACTGAATTTGCCACTCACCAATGAGCTTACAATCTAATCCCTGCCATCACTCCACTGACTGTCCTCAGAGGAGCCTACATCCTAATGTTGGGGGGGGGGGTAGTGGAGTTTAGAATACTGTTGGTCGGGGGTAGCTTTTGTGATAGTGGGCCTTGGGCAGTAAAAAGTACAAATCCGATCCGGCCCTGCACACACGTAGTCCTTTCTCCTGACCTCTGTCAGTATCACACACATAAATTTCTCTTGCTCTCTGACAGTATCACTTGCTGTCATAGGGCAAATTCCTAAGTCCAAGCAGCAAAGATACCAATAACGATGGCAATAAGGAAGATGAGACTTGGAATCATTCCATAAAGATGTACAAGGTCTATAGCCATATAAACTAGATGCAAACATTTCCTTCTGTCGTCTGGCTATGCAAAACAGCTGGAGCTGAGAAAGGTTCAGGGAATCTCTGATTGCTGTTATGCAAATAATATTGAAGAGCAACTGTAGTGAAAATAACCCAATGCATAACAGCTTATTTATTTATGTATTTATTTTTCACAATTTTCATTTATAAATTATTTTGTCGGTGTTCAGCCTCTGCAAAATCTTTCCTCACCCCGATTTACATTCTATAATTTTTTACAGGTGGTGACATTTTTAGTTCTGTCAGGTGATTTATGCGGAATGTTTGTTTACTTAGTGCTCAGAGGCCAATACAAATTATACCTGGACCCGCAGAATGGTCTGGTGGTGGTGGTGGGGGGGGGTGATTTCCAAATAGCTAATCAGCCTAGGCTAAACATCATCACCGGGAGGGCTACATTTAATATACAGCAATACACAGTATAGATGTAGGATGTACTTGGGGTGCTGAAACCAGGAAAATTACCATAACAGTCAGTATCCTGAATAACAAGGTAGTTTC
The DNA here is from genome assembly GCF_040937935.1 of Hyperolius riggenbachi. NCBI lineage: Eukaryota > Metazoa > Chordata > Amphibia > Anura > Hyperoliidae > Hyperolius > Hyperolius riggenbachi. The sequence continues at coordinate 64,459,197 of NC_090652.1, forward strand.
TGTTATAAACTGTTCTAAATCACCTTGCTTCGACACCATTAACTTCTTACAGTTGCGTCTCACGGACTGTGAGACCACTTGACTCTTACCACACAGCAAGCAGGAGATAGACTTTTCTCAGGCTTCTTCAATGTTTACGGAGTTTATTCAGAAACAGAAATACAGATAGATACAGTTCATCCTATCCTGGCAAAGCAGATTTCCATGTTGCGTTACAGCTGCGTGAGTACCTTCCTGCTGAAGGTACCCAGGTCTTCTTGTATCTACTCTATGTTACATCTAGACTACCTATGTACAGCATACATTATATCAGATTACATATAGAATGAAAATACTTAGAGGTTCCAGTCAGCCTTTAGATCTAGTGGGAAAGTCAGAAGCATAGTGAGCTCTGATCGCCCACCTAGGTGTTTAATACCGACTAGGAAAGAGTTCAACGTGACATCATATTCGCCATCCCCTAGATCAGACTATTGGTGGACCCACTCGTGTCATCATACACACCTACTCAATTAATAGTCAATGAGGCTTCTGCCCCACTTACAAGGAATCTGGTTGTTTAGTAAATATGGCTGATGTTTATTGTTCCAGTGGCATACAAGCTGAGGTCAGTGAGACCTGCGGCCTTGTCCACAGAACAGCTTCTTGGTATGTTCTAGTTCTGCTGACAGAACTGCAGATTTTCTCTCTAAGAGAAAATCCCTTAAAGGGCAGGTCTGCTCCTCAAGCCTTTTTGACTAACTCAGTCCAAATAACTGAGGCCTACTTAAATTATAACAGTTTCTTGGCTAAATTGCTCCCAGGGCGAAAGGGTGTCAAATGGTACCTCCCCAGTGGGCTCAGGAATGTTATTTGCAATGTGGCATTTAGCCCCCCAGTATAGGTAGCCAGGCAAAGGTGTCCCCAGTATAGGTAGCCAATCGGTAAAATACAAAGCCAGGTTAGCACACCAAACTTGTAAATCCAGTGTTCCGTTTATTGCATTGTCAGCACAACTTTGACAATTGTTTCTGGGCCACGGAGGGTCCCTTTCTTCAGAAAGTGCACTTTTCTGCGTTTCCTGAAGAAGTGAACCCTCCGTGACCCCGAAATAATTGCCAAGCTTGTGCTGACAGTGCAATAAATGGAACACTGCATTTACAAGTTTGGTGTGCTAACCTGGCTTTCTATTTTACTGATTGACTTCTGGGTGACTTGGTTTAGCACCCAGGTTATGCTCCCGAATCTTGAGTAAGTAAGTATGCCACTGCTGAAACTCCTTTGTACTGCAGTATAGGTAGCCATGTATTGGTGCCCCAGTATAGGTTAGCAAGGTATTGGTGCCCCATTATAGATTAACCAGGTATCGATGCCCCAGTATAGCTTAGCCAGGTATAGGTGCCCCAGTATAGATTAACACTATACAGTGGTGTGAAAAACGTTTTGCCCCCTTCCTGATTTCTTATTCTTTTGCATGTTTGTCACACTTAAATGTTTCTGCTCAACAAAAACCGTTAACTATTTGTCAAAGATAACATAATTGAACACAAAATGCAGTTTTAAATGATGGTTTTTATTATTTAGTGAGAAAAAAAACCTCCAAATCTACATGGCCCTGTGTGAAAAAGTGATTGCCCCCCCTTGTTAAAAAATAACAATTTCTGTAGTCACCCCCAGGCCTGATTACTGCCACACCTGTTTCAATCAAGAAATCACTTAAATAGGAGCTATCTGACACTGAGAAGTAGACCAAAAGCACCTCAAAAGCTAGACATCATGCCAAGATCCAAAGAAATTCAGGAACACATGAGAACAAAAGAAATTGAGATCTATTAGTCTGGTAAAGGTTATAAAGCCATTTCTAAAGCTTTGGGACTCCAGCGAACCACAGTGAGAGCCATTATCCTCAAATGGCAAAAACATGGAACAGTGATGAACCTTCCCAGGAGTGGCCGGCCGACCAAAATTACCCAAAGAGCGCAGAGAAAACTCATCCGAGAGGCCACAAAAGACCCCAGGACAACATCTAAAGAACTGCAGGCCTCACTTGCCTCAATTAAGGTCAGTGTTCACGACTCCACCATAAGAAAGAGACTGGGCAAAAACTGCCTACATGGCAGATATCCAAGGCGCAAACCATTTTTAAGCAAAAGGAACATTAAAGCTCGTCTCAATTTTGCTAAAAAACATCTCAATGATTGCCAAGACTTTGGGGAAAATACCTTGTGGACCGACGAGACAAAAGTTGAACTTTTTGGAAGGTGTGTGTCCCGTTACATCTGGCGTAGAAGTAACAGCATTTCAGCAAAAGAACATCATACCAACAGTAAAATATGGTGGTGGTAGTGTGATGGTCTGGGGTTGTTTTGCTGCTTCAGGACCTGGAAGGCTTGCTGTGATAGATGGAACCATGAATTCTACTGTCTACCAAAAAATCCTGAAGGAGAATGTCCGGCCATCTGTTTGTCAACTCAAGCTGAAGCGATCTTGGGTGCTGCAGTAGGACAATGACCCAAAACACACCAGCAAATCCACCTCTGAATGGCTGAAGAAAAACAAAATGAAGACTTTGGAGTGGCCTAGTCAAAGTCCTGACCTGAATCCTATTGAGATGTTGTGGCATGACCTTAAAAAGGCGGTTCATGCTAGAAAACCCTCAAATAAAGCTGAATTACAACAATTCTGCAAAGATGAGTGGGCCAAAATTCCTCCAGAGCGTTGTAAAAGACTCGTTGCAAGTTATCGCAAACGCTTGATTGCAGTTATTGCTGCTAAGGGTGGCCCAACCAGTTATTAGGTTCAGGGGGAAATTTCTTTTTCACACAGGGCCATGTAGGTTTTGAGGTTTTTTTCTCGCTAAATAATAAAAACCATCATTTAAAACTGCATTTTGTGTTCAAATATGTTATCTTTGACTAATAGTTAACGGTTTTTGATGAGCAGAAACATTTAAGTGTGACAAACATGCAAAAGAATAAGAAATCAGGAAGGGGGCAAATAGTTTTTCACACCACTGTATATGTATAGATTGGCACTATTAGTGTTTATAGTGTGTATTTTTGTACGAGAATTAATGTATCATCAAACTAATAAATAGACATTTGTATTCCTTGATGATACATTGGCTCATAGTTTTATTTAATCTTTAGCCCCAGTATACCTTAGCCCCCCCCCCCCCCCGACGCGCTGAAGGGGGAGCAGTGTCGCACTGAGACTCCGCCATCGGGAGATGGGTCTGTCTCCTCCCTCCCTAACTTCGGCCCCCCCCCCCCCCCCTCCGTGTTTCCCCCTCCATTGAACAATGCATGTCAGCAGGAGCGGTGAAGTAAAGGCTCACCTTCCGAGCTCCATGTGAAGATCACTGCTGCCAGGATGTTTATTTATATTTATTCCTTTTAAATAGAACTAGTTGCCTGGCCGCCCTGCTGGTCTATTTGGCTGCAGTAGTTTCTGAATTACACCAGAAACAAGCATGCAGCTAATCTTGTCAGTTCTGACAATAATGTCAGAAACACCTGATCTGATGCATGCTTGTTCAGGGTCTATGGCTGAAAGTATTAGAGGCAGAGGATCAGCAGGACAGTCAGGCAACTGGTATGGCTTAAAAGGAAAAACATATGGCAGCCTCCATATCACTCTCACCTAGGGTTCACTGGGTCACACTGCGTAAATGCAAATTATGATGCAAAATTTTGCATGCATTTTCACAATTACGGCCGTAATTATGATTTGGACATTCAACTGATTTAGTGTAATCCATTTGAAGACAGAAGAACAAAAGTTGTTTCGGTGATGCCTTTAATGACTAATTGTACAAGGTAGGTATGGTTCTGATCCAGTCATTAAAGATACCAGCTAAACAACTTTTGTTGTTCTGTCTTCGGATTCACGCAACTACATGCAACTTCGGACTACACGCAACTATAATCCATTTGTAAAAGAGGAACACTGGTCCGCTTCAATGTCTCCACAGTTTATTGAGGACTTATCCCAAAACAGAACATACAAAATGCTGACATGTTTCGGACCCGACCTGGTCCTTAATCATAGCATAGTTGCTATGATTAAGGACCAGGTCGGGTCCGAAACATGTCAGCATTTTGTATGTTCTGTTTTGGGATAAGTCCTCAATAAACTGTGGAGACATTGAAGCGGACCAGTGTTCCTCTTTTGCATTTTCATTACTGGCCTGGGCGGCCTCGGTCCAGCTCTGTCTCCTATTTGGGTGCAGCGGTATATCTTCCTCCTACCTTCCATATAATCCATTTGTATTTTTGCATAATTTTCGCATAATTTTATGCCGACTTTAGCTTTTAATAGCAAAGCCCTCATACATGCTATTGTCATCAAATTGCATGGTATGTTACAGGGAATAGTAGGAAAAGGCCTTGTAGTTTTTGAGAAAATGGATTTTTAAAATGCAAAGGAATTTTTTTTTTAAACTTAGAAAAATGACAGTTTAAAAAAAATGTTTCCTTTACATTTTTTAAATCTAGTTTCTCAAAAACTACAAGCTTTTTGAATTTTTTTTTTGACTTGTACGTATATATGGGGGCTTTGTTATTAACAGCTAAAGTTAGCATAACATGTTGTGATAATTATGCAAAATCTGAAAATTACGGTTCCTGATTAGTGTTGGGCGAACAGTGTTCGCCACTGTTCGGGTTCTGCAGAACATCACCCTGTTCGGGTGATGTTCGAGTTCGGCCGAACACCTAATGGTGTTCGGCCAAACCGTTCGGCCACATGGCCGAACTAAGAGCGCATGGCCGAACGTTCCCCGAATGTTCGGCTAGCGCTGTGATTGGCCGAACGGGTCATGTGGTTCGGACCCGAACGCGCTCTGATTGGCCGAACGGGTCACGTGGTTCGGACCCAAACGCGCTCTGATTGGCCGAGCGTGTCACGTGGTTCGGGTAAATAAATACTCGAACCACGTAATTTCTCCGCCATTTGTCTGTGGGTTTAGCTTTGGGTAGGCAGGCAGGGTAGTTCTCTCTCCAGCCAGGCTAGCCAGGGTCCCCCCAGTCATTGTGTGTCACTGCTGGGTACAGTAGTACACCGCTCGCTCAGCCACACTATATAGCATTGTGTTTACTGCCACTCTGTGTACACCGCTCACCCAGCACTGTATAGCATTGTGTTTACTGCCACTCTGTGTCTGCTGGGAACAGTAGTACACCGCTCGCTCAGCCACACTATATAGCATTGTGTTTACTGCCACTCTGTGTACACCGCTCAGCCACACTATATAGCATTGTGTTTACTGCCACTCTGTGGGCTCGATTCACAAAGCGGTGCTAACCCAGTTAGAGACTTTAGGCATGATAACCATTGCACCACGCTGGTGAAAAGCCAGTTTAGGTGTGATAAGTTTAGGCATGATAAGTTTAGATAAGTTTAGATCGCTTGCAAAGTCCTGCACGCAATGCAGCACCATTAAACTTTATACGAAGTGGACCAGACTTTGCTAGCGTAAAACTTTTGATCAGCTGTGCACTGCGGTGCTAACCCAGTTGGCGCTTAAACTTATCATGCCTAAACTTATCACACCTAAACTTATCATGCCTAAACTTATCACACCTAAACTTATCACACCTAAACTTATCATGCCTAAACTGAGTTTAGGCATGATAAAGGGCTTTTCACCAGCGTGCTAACTGTTAGCACCGCTTTGTGAATCAGGCCCTGTGTCTGCTGGGAAAAGTAGTACACCGCTCGCTCAGCCACACTATATAGCATTGTGTTTACTGCCACTCTGTGTACACCGCTCAAAACCACTGTATAGCATTGTGCTCTGTGTCGCTGCTGGGAACAGTAGTACACCGCTCGCTCAGCCACACTATATAGCATTGTGTTTACTGCCACTCTGTGTCTGCTGGGAACAGTAGTACACCGCTCACTCAGCCACACTATATAGCATTGTGTTTACTGCCACTCTGTGTACACCGCTCAAAACCACTGTATAGCATTGTGCTCTGTGTCGCTGCTGGGAACAGTAGTACACCGCTCGCTCAGCCACACTATATAGCATTGTGTTTACTGCCACTCTGTGTACACTGCTCACCCAGCACTGTATAGCATTGTGTTTACTGCCACTCTGTGTCTGCTGGGAACAGTAGTACACCGCTCGCTCAGCCACACTATATAGCATTGTGTTTACTGCCACTCTGTGTACACCGCTCAAAACCACTGTATAGCATTGTGCTCTGTGTCGCTGCTGGGAACAGTAGTACACCGCTCGCTCAGCCACACTATATAGCATTGTGTTTACTGCCACTCTGTGTCTGCTGGGAACAGTAGTACACCGCTCGCTCAGCCGCACTATATAGCATTGTGTTTACTGCCACTCTGTGTCTGCTGGGAACAGTAGTACACCGCTCGCTCAGCCACACTATATAGCATTGTGTTTACTGCCACTCTGTGTACACTGCTCAGCCACACTATATAGCATTGTGTTTACTGCCACTCTGTGTCTGCTGGGAACAGTAGTACACCGCTCGCTCAGCCACACTATATAGCATTGTGTTTACTGCCACTCTGTGTACACCGCTCACCCAGCACTGTATAGCATTGTGTTTACTGCCACTCTGTGTCTGCTGGGAACAGTAGTACACCGCTCGCTCAGCCACACTATATAGCATTGTGTTTACTGCCACTCTGTGTACACCGCTCAGCCACACTATATAGCATTGTGTTTACTGCCACTCTGTGGGCTCGATTCACAAAGCGGTGCTAACCCAGTTAGAGACTTTAGGCATGATAACCATTGCACCACGCTGGTGAAAAGCCAGTTTAGGTGTGATAAGTTTAGGCATGATAAGTTTAGATAAGTTTAGATCGCTTGCAAAGTCCTGCACGCAATGCAGCACCATTAAACTTTATACGAAGTGGACCAGACTTTGCTAGCGTAAAACTTTTGATCAGCTGTGCACTGCGGTGCTAACCCAGTTGGCGCTTAAACTTATCATGCCTAAACTTATCACACCTAAACTTATCATGCCTAAACTTATCACACCTAAACTTATCACACCTAAACTTATCATGCCTAAACTGAGTTTAGGCATGATAAAGGGCTTTTCACCAGCGTGCTAACTGTTAGCACCGCTTTGTGAATCAGGCCCTGTGTCTGCTGGGAAAAGTAGTACACCGCTCGCTCAGCCACACTATATAGCATTGTGTTTACTGCCACTCTGTGTACACCGCTCAAAACCACTGTATAGCATTGTGCTCTGTGTCGCTGCTGGGAACAGTAGTACACCGCTCGCTCAGCCACACTATATAGCATTGTGTTTACTGCCACTCTGTGTCTGCTGGGAACAGTAGTACACCGCTCACTCAGCCACACTATATAGCATTGTGTTTACTGCCACTCTGTGTACACCGCTCAAAACCACTGTATAGCATTGTGCTCTGTGTCGCTGCTGGGAACAGTAGTACACCGCTCGCTCAGCCACACTATATAGCATTGTGTTTACTGCCACTCTGTGTACACTGCTCACCCAGCACTGTATAGCATTGTGTTTACTGCCACTCTGTGTCTGCTGGGAACAGTAGTACACCGCTCGCTCAGCCACACTATATAGCATTGTGTTTACTGCCACTCTGTGTACACCGCTCAAAACCACTGTATAGCATTGTGCTCTGTGTCGCTGCTGGGAACAGTAGTACACCGCTCGCTCAGCCACACTATATAGCATTGTGTTTACTGCCACTCTGTGTCTGCTGGGAACAGTAGTACACCGCTCGCTCAGCCGCACTATATAGCATTGTGTTTACTGCCACTCTGTGTCTGCTGGGAACAGTAGTACACCGCTCGCTCAGCCACACTAAATAGCATTGTGTTTACTGCCACTCTGTGTACACTGCTCAGCCACACTATATAGCATTGTGTTTACTGCCACTCTGTGTCTGCTGGGAACAGTAGTACACCGCTCGCTCAGCCACACTATATAGCATTGTGTTTACTGCCACTCTGTGTACACCGCTCAGCCACACTATATAGCATTGTGTTTACTGCCACTCTGTGTCTGCTGGGAACAGTAGTACACCGCTCGCTCAGCCACACTATATAGCATTGTGTTTACTGCCACTCTGTGTACACCGCTCAAAACCACTGTATAGCATTGTGCTCTGTGTCGCTGCTGGGAACAGTAGTACACCGCTCGCTCAGCCACACTATATAGCATTGTGTTTACTGCCACTCTGTGTACACCGCTCACCCAGCACTGTATAGCATTGTGTTTACTGCCACTCTGTGTCTGCTGGGAACAGTAGTACACCGCTCGCTCAGCCACACTATATAGCATTGTGTTTACTGCCACTCTGTGTACACCGCTCAGCCACACTATATAGCATTGTGTTTACTGCCACTCTGTGTCTGCTGGGAACAGTAGTACACCGCTCGCTCAGCCACACTATATAGCATTGTGTTTACTGCCACTCTGTGTACACCGCTCAAAACCACTGTATAGCATTGTGCTCTGTGTCGCTGCTGGGAACAGTAGTACACCGCTCGCTCAGCCACACTATATAGCATTGTGTTTACTGCCACTCTTTGTCTGCTGGGAACAGTAGTACACCGCTCGCTCAGCCACACTATATAGCATTGTGTTTACTGCCACTCTGTGTCTGCTGGGAACAGTAGTACACCGCTCGCTCAGCCACACTATATAGCATTGTGTTTACTGCCACTCTGTGTACAACGCTTACCCAGCAGTATATAGCATTGTGTTTACTGCCACTCTGTGTCTGCTGGGAACAGTAGTACACCGCTCGCTCAGCCACACTATATAGCATTGTGTTTACTGCCACTCTGTGTACACCGCTCAAAACCACTGTATAGCATTGTGCTCTGTGTCGCTGCTGGGAACAGTAGTACACCGCTCGCTCAGCCACACTATATAGCATTGTGTTTACTGCCACTCTGTGTCTGCTGGGAACAGTAGTACACCGCTCGCTCAGCCACACTATATAGCATTGTGTTTACTGCCACTCTGTGTCTGCTGGGAACAGTAGTACACCGCTCGCTCAGCCACACTATATAGCATTGTGTTTACTGCCACTCTGTGTACAACGCTTACCCAGCAGTATATAGCATTGTGTTTACTGCCACTCTGTGTCTGCTGGGAACAGTAGTACACCGCTCGCTCAGCCACACTATATAGCATTGTGTTTACTGCCACTCTGTGTACACCGCTCAAAACCACTGTATAGCATTGTGCTCTGTGTCGCTGCTGGGAACAGTAGTACACCGCTCGCTCAGCCACACTATATAGCATTGTGTTTACTGCCACTCTGTGTACACTGCTCACCCAGCACTGTATAGCATTGTGCTCTGTGTCGCTGCTGGCAATAGTGGTACACCGCTCACCCACCACTGTATAGCATTTCTGTACTGCCACTGTACTGCTGCCAGTCAGCGTGTACTTTAAGGATAAGTGAAATGAGTAAGAAATCCGGTGAAAGAGGGAGGGGCAAGGGAAGAGGTGTTTCCCCTGACGGTTCACGTACAGGCCACAGGGGAACACCCAAGAAAACCCACTCAATACCGCCCATGTTGTCCAGGACAACAACCCTCACAAATTCAAAAGAACAGGACCAGATAATTACTTGGATGACCTCTCAAGCGTCCAGCAGTGGGTTAAGCAGCACCAGCACATCACGCACGAGGTCCGAGTCCTCAGCCAGTTACAAGGAGCCAGGGGGCACAAAGCTGACACAACCGGCAGCGACACCACGCACACAACTGCCAGATAACCAGTCCGATGAATTTCCTCAGGACACAATGGGGTATTCGCTGGAGCTATTCCCAGCCCAACAAACTTCCACCTTTCAAAGGTCAATGGAGGAACAGCCAGAAACGCTGTGCCCGGATTCACAACCATTAACTGTGGGAAATGCACCGCGCACTGAAATACAAGGCGAGTCTGAGGACTTTGAAACCCAAATCCCAGAGCAAGTTGGGCAGGAGGGGTTGCAATTGCAGGAGGTCGGCCGAGAAGATCTGGAAGACGACGTTGGAGTGAGCTGCGCAGAGGTTGTTCTGGGGAGCTCTACTCCACGGCGGCGGCCCCCCACAATGACATATGATGCGTTTGAGGAGATGGAAGAGGAGGGTATGGACAATGTGGACATAGACCCAGATTTTGTTTGTAAACGAGAACATCGCCGTCGTAGCAGCAGCACAGATGAGTCTGTTGAAGAACCCACTGCTGCACGAGTTCGTCTTGTGCCACAAGGTAGGCGGCGCGCAATTTCAGGCAACACAAGCGTGGAAGTTCAAGTGAGAGGCAAAAGAGGCGCAAACAGAAATCGCCAGCAAGGCAGGTGCTCCAAAGTCTGGGCTTTCTTTGAAGACTGCACTGAGGATGGTACCATGGCGATTTGCAAGGTGTGCAAGACCCGCCTGAGCAGGGGGAAAAGTATTAACAACCTCTCCACCACCAGCATGAGCCGCCACATACTATCCAAACATCCCACTCTGTGGGCAAACGCGGCAGGACAGGGTACCAGCAACACTGCCTCCCTTGGGGTCACCAGACTCACCACCAGACCCGCCTCAGCAGCAGCAGTAGCCCAGCCATTGCGTGGTTCACAACATTCACAAACATCAGACGACGCTGACACTGTCACTTTCCGGAGTAGTGCTCTGATCTCCCAGTGTTCATCAAACACAACAACCAACAGCCCTTCAGTGTGCAGCCCTACGGTTCAGTTGTCTGTCTCGGGGATGTTTGAGCGCAAGAGGAAATTGCCAGCAAATGACCCCCGGGCCGTGGCAGTAACAGCCAGCATAGCCAAGCTTCTGGCCTGCGAAATGCTGCCATATCGAGTGGTGGAGACAAACAGCTTCAAGGGCATGATGTCAGTGGCCATCCCACGTTACGTGGTTCCCAGCCGCTACCACTTTGCGCGCTCTGCAGTGCCTGAGTTGCATGAGCACGTGGTCAGCAAAATAACCCGAAGCTTGAAGAATGCCATTGCCTGCAAGGTTCACCTCACCACTGACACTTGGACGAGTGCGTTCGGCCAGGGTCGATACATCTCACTTACCGTGCACTGGGTGAACCTTGTGGAGCCTGGCAGCGATTCCTCACCTGCTACGGCGCGGGTGTTGCCCACGCCGCAAACAGCTGCACCGCCGTCCCTCCCACTGGATAACAACAGCAGCACCTACCTCTCTGACTCCTTCTCCTCCAACGCATCTCAAAGCTGTACCTCATCCGGAAACGCTAACCCAGCACCAGCAGCAGTAGGATCGTGGAAGCAATGCAGCAGAGCTGTTGGCATGCGTCAGCAAGCGTTGCTGAAGCTGATCTGCCTTGGGGATAAGCAGCACACAGGGGAGGAAATTTGGAGGGGAATAAAGGAACAGACGGATTTGTGGCTGGCACCGCTGGACCTGAAACCGGGCATGGTTGTGTGTGATAATGGGAGTAATCTCATTCGCGCTTTAAGGTTGGCTAAGCTGACACACATCCCTTGCCTGGCGCACGTGATGAACCTAGTAGTTCAGCGGTTCCTGAAGACATACCCAGGCGTGGCCGATCTTCTGTTGAAGGTGCGACGAGTGGGCAACATTGTAGAAATTCCAGTACTGCTTCGGGGGCACTTGCCAAGATGCAGGAGCGCTTCAATCTCCCCCACCATCGCTTGCTGTGTGATGTCCCTACGCGCTGGAATTCTACGCTGCACATGCTAGCCCGCTTTTGCGAGCAGAAGAGTGCAGTGGTCCAGTACATGACGGCGCAGTACCGAGGCGCACCCGGACAGCTGCCAAGCTTCTGTGGATCCGATTGGGCCAACATGTTGGACCTCTGCCAAGTCCTCCAAAATTTTGAGCAATCCACGTTGCTTGTGAGCAGTGACAACTCTTCAGTCAGCATTACCATACCACTGCTGTGTTTACTGAAGAGGTCAATGTTGAAAATCAAGGAAACAGCTGCCATGATGCAACTGGGGGAATGTGAAGGAGAAAACGATCAGCGTGATGGTACCAACATCAGGCCATCTGCCTCAGGGAACGCTGGCCCCAGCAGCAGCTATGACGAAGAAGAGGAGGAGGAACAGCTGGAGTTGGAGCAGGAATTTCAGGCCACCACTGACGAGGGCCAGAGCGGTGCACGTTGGACTTCCACAATTCAGCGCGAATGGTCAGCAGAAGCAGACCAGGAAGAAGGTGACGACTATGATGCATCACAACAATCACAATGCCCACAAGAGGATGATGATGGTTCTGGCAGGACTCTGGCACACATGGCTCAATTCATGCTAGACTGCATTGAACGCGACCCACGCATTATGCGCATTCAGGACAACACCAATTACTGGGTTTATACCCTTCTGGATCCACGGTACAAACACAATGTTCCAAAACTGCTTGAAGAAAGAGTCAGACAGGTCAAAATGGAAGAATATCAGCAGGCCCTTGTGGAGACTTTAGAGAGGAGATTGACATCCTCCCCCTCCTCTAGCCAGTTGTACGCCAACAGACTGACTTCCGCAAACCCAGGACGACCAGGAGGGCAGCAAACAACACAAGCCGCAGCTAGTGCCCAAAAGGGAATGGTATCGGCAGTGTCCTTGGAGTGGGAAAATTTTCTGACACCCATGCAGCAGCCCACAGAACAGCAAGCGTGCACATCCACCTCCAACACCGATCGCCTGGAGAAGATGGTCAAGGACTACATGTCAGATGGCGTAGCTGTGTTGAACAATCCATCTGCACCCTTCAACTATTGGGTATCGAAGCTAGACACCTGGCACGAACTGGCAATGTACGCAATAGAGGTGCTGGCTTGCCCGGCAGCCAGCGTTATGTCGGAACGCTGTTTCAGTGCTGCCGGAGGCATCATCACAGATCGGCGTATCCGCCTCTCCACAGAAAATGCAGACCGTCTGACTCAAATAAAAATGAATCAATCCTGGATTGGAAACGACTACGCAACACTCCAGGACCCCAACCAAGTAACATGACCAATGAACATCTGTGATGGGTTAGCGTTGCCGGTCCCTTGTTACGGAACCTCTCATCTGTATTACATTTATGACTGCATGGCGGCAAAAAGCATTGCTATATCCGCTCTCTATTTGTCCTCATGCAAGGCCTGGGTTGTTGTGTCTCAAAAAGCGTGGCCTTCTCCTCCTGCGCCTGCTCCTGTTCCATCACGTGTGCTGCTGCTGGGTTAGCGTTGCCGGTCCCTTGTTACGGAATCTCTCATCTGTATTACATTTATGACTGCATGGCGGCAAAAAGCATTGCCATATCCGCACGCTTTTTGTCCTCATGCAAGGCCTGGGTTGTTGCGTCTCAAAAAGCGTGGCCTTCTCCTCCTGCGCCTCCTCCTGTTCCATCACGTATGCTGCTGCTGCTGCTGTTGGGTTAGCGTTTCCGGTCCCTGTTTATTGAACCTCTCATCTGTATTACATTTATGACTGCATGGCGGCAAAAAGCATTGCCATATCCGCACGCTTTTTGTCCTCATGCAAGGCCTGGGTTGTTGCGTCTCAAAAAGCGTGGCCTTCTCCTCCTGCGCCTCCTCCTGTTCCATCACGTGTGCTGCTGCTGCTGCTGTTGGGTTAGCGTTTCCGGTCCCTGTTTATTGAACCTCTCATCTGTATTACATTTATGACTGCATGGCGGCAAAAAGCATTGCTATCCGCACGCTTCTTGTCCTCATGCAAGGCCTGGGTTGTGTCTCAAAAAGCATGGCCTTCTCCTCCTGCGCCTCCTCCTGTTCCATCACGTGTGCTGCTGCTGCTGCTGGGTTAGCGTTTCCGGTCCCTGTTTATTGAACCTCTCATCTGTATTACATTTATGACTGCATGGCGGCAAAAAGCATTGCTATATCAGCACGCTTTTTGTCCTCATGCAAGGCCTGGGTTGTGTCTCAAAAAGCGTGGCCTTCTCCTCCTGCGCCTCCTCCTGTTCCATCACGTGTGCTGCTGCTGCTGTTGGGTTAGCGTTTCCGGTCCCTGTTTATTGAACCTCTCATCTGTATTACATTTATGACTGCATGTCGGCAAAAAGCATTGCTATATCAGCACGCTTTTTGTCCTAAGGCAAGGCCTGGGTTGTGTCTCAAAAAGCGTGGCCTTCTCCTCCTGCACCTCCTCCTGTTCCATCACGTCTGCTGCTGCTGCTGGGTTAGCGTTTCCGGTCCCTGTTTATTGAACCTCTTATCTGTATTACATTTATGACTGCATGGCGGCAAAAAGCATTGCTATATCAGCACGCTTTTTGTCCTCATGCAAGGCCTGGGTTGTGTCTCAAAGCGTGGCCTTCTCCTCCTGCGCCGCCCTCCTCCTGTTCCATCACGTGTGCTGCTGCTGGTGCTGGGTTAGCGTTACCGGTCCCTTTTCCTGGAACCTCTTCTCTGTATTACATTTATGACTGCATGGCGACAAAAAGCATGTTACCTGTGCAAAGAAACATGACATTTCCCGCATTTAAAAGACAGTTTTTCCTTTGAAACTTTACAATCAATTTTCTCAAAAACTATAAGCTCTTTTTCAAATATTTTTTTTCCTCTTGTACCCACTCCCAAGGTGCACATACCCTGTAAATTTGGGGTATGTAGCATGTAAGGAGGCTTTACAAAGCACGAAAGTTCGGGTCCCCATTGACTTCCATTATGTTCGGAGTTCGGCGCGAACACCCGAACATCGCGGCCATGTTCGGCGAACGTTCGCGAACCCGAACATCCAGGTGTTCGCCCAACACTATTCCTGATTACATTTACGAACAAAAATTGATTACATTTTTTGCTGAAATTTTGCATTATGATTTTGCATGGCAATTGCGTATTACAATGTGAAATTACAATTATGCGAAATTCATGCTAATCACTACTGCAGCCTGGCAGTCCCTATGAGGGCCCCTGAATCTAAAAGTACTTATTTAGTTTTACCCCCAGCCTTGGCCAGGTCACAAGTGGCCTCTCAGTCTGTTCGCAGTCATAGGTGTCCCTCAATATCTGTCAGCAGTTTCAGGTGGTCCTCAATATCGGCAAGCAGTTATAAGCCCCCCTTTCCCTCGTAACTGTCCAGCAATCATAGATCATCCCTGGTATCTGTCAACAGTCATAGGTGACCCCAATACTTTCCAGCAGACATAGATGGCTCCCAATATATGGCAGCAGTCATAGAGAGCCCTTAATATCAGTCAACAGTCATAGGTGCCATGGGCGTAGCAATAAGGGGTGCAGAGGTTGCAACTGTATCAGGGCCAGAGGGGCCCCGGGGGACCCTCCCTCAACTTCAGTATTAGCTCTCTATTGGTCCTGTGCTCATAATAATCACTTCTATAGATGCTTTGAATAGTGGTAATCATTAACACACTGCTACCCATTCCTTTCTTGCACCTCTGACACTGTAGTTGCCATTGGCAGGTTTTGGTGCGCCGTATATCAATTGTTATGTATAGAGTGCTTGGGGGGCCCCATTGTAAAACTTGCATCAGGGCCCACAGCTCCTTAGCTACGCCACTGATAGGTGCGCATACATTTTTAAAAAGTGCCTGTTTAAAAGGACGCAAAATAGTGGTAGTAGAATATCTGTAAATTTCTGCAATCATATAGTAAAATAATGGTAATATTTACTGATATTTTACTGTAATCTAACCTCTACTTCTTTTCACACAAAACCCTGTGCTGTGGGTGCCTAACCCTTAACCCTACCCCTCGTGGTGCCTAATACTTAACCCTCCCTGTGGTGCCTAACCTTAATGCCCCTTGTGGTGCCTAACCTTAACCCACCTCATGGTGCCTAACCCTAAACCCCACCTCATAGTTCCTACACTACCCCCCCCCCCAAAAAAAACTAACCTTAACCCCTCCCACCTACATCTGTGCCCACTATAGTTACATAGTTACATAGTTACTTTGGTTGAAAAAAGACATACGTCCATCGAGTTCAACCAGTACAAAGTACAACTCCAGCCTGCTCCCTCACATATCCCTGTTGATCCAGAGGAAGGCGAAAAAACCCTTACAAGGTAAAAATTCCTTCCCGACTCCAGATGGCAATCAGATAAAATCCCTGGATTAACATCATTGGCATTACCTAGTAATTGTAGCCATGGATGTCATTCAACGCAAGGAAAGCATCTAAGCCCCCTTTAAATGCAGGTATAGAGTTTGCCATAACGACTTCCTGTGGCAATGCATTCCACATCTTAATCACTCTTACTGTAAAGAACCCTTTCCTAAATAAATGGCTAAAACGTTTTTCCTCCATGCGCAGATCATGTCCTCTAGTCCTTTGAGAAGGCCTAGGGACAAAAAGCTCATCCGCCAAGCTATTATATTGCCCTCTGATGTATTTATACATGTTAATTAGATCTCCTCTAAGGCGTCTTTTCTCTAGACTAAATAAACCCAGTTTATCTAACCTTTCTTGGTAAGTGAGACCTTCCATCCCACGTATCAATTTTGTTGCTCGTCTCTGCACCTGCTCTAAAACTGCAATATCTTTTTTGTAATGTGGTGCCCAGAACTGAATTCCATATTCCAGATGTGGCCTTACTAGAGAGTTAAACAGGGGCAATATTATGCTAGCATCTCGAGTTTTTATTTCCCTTTTAATGCATCCCAAAATTTTGTTAGCTTTAGCTGCAGCGGCTTGGCATTGAGTACGATTATTTAACTTGTTGTCGATGAGTACTCCTAAGTCCTTCTCCAAGTTTGATGTCCCCAACTGTATCCCATTTATTTTGTATGGTGTTAGACCATTGGTACGACCAAAATGCATGACTTTACATTTGTCAACATTGAATTTCATCTGCCATGTATGTGCCCATATAGCCATCCTATCCAGATCCTGTTGCAATATAACACTATCTTCCTTAGAGTTGATGATTCTGCACAATTTTGTATCATCTGCAAAAATAGCAACATTGCTCACTACTGTATCCACTAGGTCATTAATAAATAAATTGAAGAGCACTGGACCCAGTACAGACCCCTGTGGGACCCCACTGCTAACAGTCTCCCATTTTGAGTATGATCCATTGACCACAACTCTTTGTTTTCTGTCCATTAGCCAGTTCCCTATCCAAGCACACAGACTCTTCCCCAGTCCTTGCATCCTCATCTTTTGCACCAGACTTTTGTGGGGAACAGTGTCGAATGCCTTAGCAAAGTCTAAGTATATCACATCTACAGCATTCCCAATATCCATATTAGCATTCACTACCTCATAAAAGCTGAGCATGTTAGTCAAACAGGACCTGTCTTTAGTAAACCCATGTTGATGCTGAGAAATAAGATTATTTTCTACTATGAAGTCATGTATAGTATCTCTTAGTAACCCCTCAAATAGTTTGCATACAACTGATGTTAAGCTTACAGGTCTATAATTTCCTGGATCTGATTTTTTGCCCTTCTTAAATAATGGGAAAACGTGGGCTGTACGCCAATCCACTGGGACTCTGCCAGTTGCAAGAGAGTCACAAAAGATAAGATAAAGGGGTTTATCTATAACTGAACTTAATTCCCTTAGGACCCGAGGATGCATGCCATCCGGGCCAGGTGCCTTGTCTATTTTTAATTTATTTAGTCTTGCCTTTACTTCTTCCTGCGTTAAGTATTTAATATTACAGTTAGAAGATTGAGACTCTTCCGCCTCTGTAATTTGCAACAGTGCTGTTTCCTTTGTAAAGACAGAAGCAAAGAAAGCATTTAATAACTCTGCCTTACCTTGGTCATCCACCATTGAGTTCCCACCCTCATCCTTTAGGAGTCCTATACAGTCAACCTTTCTTTTTTTAGAGTTGATGTACTTGTAAAACTTTTTTGGGTTAGATTTGATATCCCTAGCGATTTGATTTTCAGCTTCGATCTTTGCCAGCCTAATTTCTTTTTTACAATTTTTATTGCACTCCTTATAATTGCTTAGTGCAGCCTCGGTCCCCTCCTGTTTTAGGACCTTATAGGCATTCTTTTTCCTCTTCATTTTATCTTTAACCTTTCTATTCATCCATAGAGGCCTTTTTTTATTCCTAGACATTTTGTTTCCATATGGGATATACATACTACAATATTGATTGAGAATACGTTTAAAAGCTTGCCATTTCCCTTCAGTGTCCTCCCCTTGTAGCACATTATCCCAGTTCACCAAACTTAGTGCCTGCCTGATTTGATTGAACTTTGCTTTTCTAAAGTTCATAGTTTTAGTGGTCCCGCTGCCCCGTGGCCTATCAGTCACCAGATCAAACGTTATCATGTTGTGATCACTATTTCCCAAATGTTCTTGAACCTGCACATTTGATACATTATCTGGTCTATTCGAAATGATCAGATCCAGTAACGCATTCCCCCTAGTTGGTTCCGTTACCATTTGAGTCAAGTAATTGTCCTGTAGTGCTGCCAGAAATCTGCTGCTTTTACCAGAATGGGTAGCCTCAATACCCCAGTCAATGTCTGGAAAGTTGAAGTCGCCCATAACTATGACCTCATTTTTACTTGCCGCTTTTTCAATTTGCTGTAGTAATTGCAGTTCTGCAGCTTCATTAATATGAGGTGGTCTGTAGCATACCCCAATAAGCAATTGGCAACTTTTATTTCCACCATGAATATTTACCCAAACGGACTCCACATCTTCGCAATCTTCCTCCATCTCATCGTTGAGGACAGCTGTAAAAGAATTCTTAACAAAGAGACAAACCCCTCCACCTTTTTTCCCTGTTCTATCCCTCCTGAACACATTGTATCCTTTTAAATTGGCTATCCAGTCATGACTTTCATCCATCCATGTCTCGGTTATTCCCACAATGTCATAGCCTTTGTCATTCAGAATGAACTCTAGTTCATCTATTTTATTTGCAAGGCTCCGAGCATTGGTTATCATGCACTTTATATTTTTACCACCACATTTACCAATTTTGTTTACCTGAAATGGGCTACTTGAAGTTTTACCAACCTCCTTAATCTTTACACTGTCCCCACCCCCCTCTCCACCCCCCATAATGTTAGGCTCCCACTGTCTTTTTACCTTATCTTGTCTATATGTTGAGACTTTATCCTCCCGCCTCCCCCCAGATCCTAGTTTAAAATCTCCTCCAACCGTTTAGCCATCTTCTCCCCCAATGCAGCTGCACCCTCCCCATTAAGGTGCAGCCCGTCCCTGCTGTAGAACCTGTAGCCGACTGCAAAGTCTGCCCAGTTCTCCAGGAACCCAAACCCTTCCTTCCTACACCAATTTCTCAGCCACTTATTTAACTCCCTAAGCTCCCTCTGTCTCTCAGATGTAGCACGTGGCACTGGCAGTATTTCAGAGAACACCACCTTGGAGGTCCTTGCTTTAAGTTTATCTCCAAGTACCTGAAAATCATTTTTGAGGACCTTCCATCTCCCACTAACTTTGTCATTGGTGCCAATGTGTACCATGACAGCCGGGTCTTCCCCAGCCCCACCCAATAATCTGTCAATTCTTTCCGCTATATGCCGAACCCGAGCACCCGGGAGGCAACAGACTGTACGGCATTCACGGTTTCTTCGACAGATTACCCTGTCTGTGCGCCTAATAATTGAATCCCCTACCACCAGTACCTGTCTAGCCTTAGCTGCACTCCTATTCCCTTTCTCGTTACAGCAGTCTGCCCCTTGGTTGCTAAGGAGCACATCCTGCTGCAGCATTGCTACTCCAGAGTCGTCCTCACCAATATTACGCAAACAAGCATACTTATTAGTGAGGGACAACTCGGGACTAGCCTCCCTGCCACTTTTTCCCCTACCCCTTCTAACTGTGACCCAACTAGCGGCTACCTCTGCTTCTTGCTCCGGCTTTACTCCACCCACCTCATCTTCAAGGGTTCCATCAAGTGTCTGGATCGTGAGATCCAAGCTCATCTCCATGTTGTGTATGCGTCTCAGTGTTGCGAGATGCTTATTTAGCTCTGCGACTTCCGCCTCTAACCGAGCAACACGCACACATCCAGGGCAACAGTAAACACCCTCAATCCGCTGATCAAGGCCTGCATACATGCTGCAGGATGTACACTGTACTGCATTGTCCAACATGATGACTATTGTGTGGGGAAAATTTATTTAAAGTAAACTATGGTGGTAAAAGATGAAACGGGAGAGTGAGTGACGTTCGGGAGTAAGTGTAGCTGGGGTGGAAGAGGGGGAGGGGTGGAGGAGGGGGAGTGAGTAAGTTGGGGTGGGGGGGAGGAGGGGGAGGAGGGGAGGGGGAGTGAGTGAAGCTGGGGTGGAGTCCTCAAAACTTAAAGACTACACCACAACGTGTTAGCACATTCTAACCAATGCAAAAAAACCGCAATATTGGTTGAAGGTTTTTTTTTTTTTTTTGTTTTTTTTTTAGTCCTTACCTGTTTCCTCTCCCTTCTCTCTTTGTGCCTGTGTTCTAACGCCTGTTTTTTAACGCCTATGCCACTTGTGTCGAAGCCACTTAGTGAGCAAGCCACAGACTGAGCAAGCTCAGTACTGAGACCTGAAGCTGTCCAAATACCTCGTGTTACAGCTAATCCCTCCCCCTAGCTGATTGACAGCCTGCTGCAAACAGAGAAAAAAAAATTGTACTTTTAAAACAAGCACTTGCTGTTAGATATCTGATGAATCGCTATGCACAAGCCCCAGATATCAAAGCAGCAACACACACACTTTACAAACAACAGCAATATAATATAATCAGAGCTCACAATCTCCCAGCAGTGAAGTGAAAGCAGCCCACCACCAAGATATAATAGCTACAAATGTTGTAACAGTGATCCACATCTGTGCCCGCTATATGATAACTGTGATCCACATAGAGGGCGCCCTTTTAAACAAGGCGCAACGTGTGCCCTTTTTAACTGCTCCTATAGATGCCCCCAATATCTGCCATTAGTTATAGGTGACCCCAATATTGGCCATCTGGCGTAGGCAGGTCCCAATATTATCCAGCAGTCACAGGTTGTGTTTTCCCCTCAAGCCAAACAAATGGAGCCGGTCCTTCCCGTTACACATGCGAGATGCAGCCATTGGTAGTCATCTTGGCTGAGAGTCTAGCCTATGTACTACTGTTCATTGATATTGCTTAAAGTGAACTCAAGCTAAATCTCTGGTCAAAAAGGAGGTACTTTCCTAAGAAGAGGGAAACCTGGGTCCACCTTGCTCCTGTCCAGGGATGCTCATTCAGATCCCGGGTACCCGGATTAACTCGGGTATCCAACCTATTTCTACTATCCGGGTCGGATCCGGATTCCAGATAGTTGTGCAGATATCCGGATAGCTATCTGCAGATAGTTTCCCCACTGATCCGGATACCTGTATTACCCGTACAGATTCAATAACAAAATCTCTCTCTCTCTATTGAATTGATGATAATGGCACATGCTAGGCCAGCTTTAGTATGTAGTGTGGTTGATGGTCTAGTGGGTAAGACAGCTACCTACTACACACTGAGGCCTGGGTTCAAATCCCAGCTATGGTATATAAGCTGGCTTTTAAAAAAGTACAAATCCTTAATCATGCTACTTTTTCTATTGAATTGATGATAATGGTACATGCTAGGCCATCTTTAGCATGTAGTGTGGTTGATGGTCTAGTGAGTGAGTGAGTGAGAGAGAGAGAGAGAGAGAGAGAGTTTTTTTAGCTTTTAAAAAGACTATTTATAACTAGCCGACCGCGGCGTAGCATACGCCCCATAAGGGGGTAGAGGGCAGTAAGGGGGTACTGGGCACAGCGGCAGGGAGGGGGGTCGGACCCCCCTCACCTGGGTCCCCCATGTGCGCTCCCCCTCCAGCTTAAGCTCAGCAGGACCCCCTCCCTAACCTGGGTCCCCCATGTGCACTCCTCCTGCAGCTTAAGCTTGGTTTGATATGGCACTACTTCTTCTTCTTGCTTGGACCAGCCCCTTCTTCTTGCTTGGACCGGCCCTGGGGGCAGGGCGCTACTTCTTCTTCTTGCTTGAAGGTTGAGGCACTTAGTCTATTATATATATAGATTTTCAATTCAGGTACAGATACTAGCGTCGGGTACCCGAATTTTGTTTGGGTAGTAAAATGTCAAATTCGGATATCCGAATCGGATCCGGATATCTAGGTACCCGGATCCGGATCCAGGCGGGTAGTAAAAAGTACTACCCGAGCATACCTGCTCCTGTCATAGCTTGCCAAGATCCTCCAGAAGATACGGGCCATGCTTCTCTTCAAGCAGGAGTGCGGCCGTGCTGCACCCGCATGAGCATGGTTGTGCCTATACAGTAGCATGATTGGCTCCGGCTTACTGCGCAAACATAACCATACCCGAGCAGGTGCACTACCGATGTGTTCATTCTTGAAGAGGAGCCCGGCATGATCACATTTCCAACAAGCCCTTCAGAAATAGTTGGGTGGTCCACAAGCTGCAATTGGAGACTGATGGACACCATGGGAAGCATCTACAGGATCCAGGGGCTTTGTTCTTCTTAGGTGAGTATTTCATTTTTGACCTGAACTTTGGCTCAAGTACACTTTAACCCTTTGGGGACCGGCTGCCAACCCCCCCCCCCCCTTCCATAAGCACCAGGCCATTTTACATGCGTGGGACGCATTTGGGGGAGTCAAGCAGACGGATCCCTGGTAGGGCTAGTTGGGCATGGTGTCCCTAGTGTGGTCAGGTGTCCCCAGCCACACTGGGGACTACTGCCAGCAGCCTTTACTCACCTCCCAGGCTCCAGTGATGAGCAGCTCTAGCCCCCTCCGCTCTATCCGGCATCCTCGAACACACAGCCGTTAAGTTCCGGGTCGCGGCTTGATGATGTCATCAAGCTGGGACCCGACACGTCAGAGCGAGTGGGGATGCCAGCCAGAGCGGATGGGAGCGAAAATCGCCAGGGTACTCGCCCCTATTGGGTGCACACGATTGCGTCATGAGCGAAAATGACAGGTGGCGTAAATCCTACGCCGCATCAGGCTTAGACAGCCACAAGTGCGGTGTAGGATTTACCTACAGCAGTCCCCAAAAAGGTTAAAGATCCAATGTTCCCATTCTTACCTTGCCTGCCAGAATCTGCTCTTTTGTCTGTTGGGCCATCCTCCTCTCCCCATGGCAACACTACACATCATTTGGCTGTAGCCTAGGGTAAGGGTGTGTACAACACTGGACTGTAACTCTAGTGACCGATCCAGATCACAAAGTTAAACAGTTATTGGGCTTGTGAACACACCTTAACTATCTAGAGATGTTTATTGAAATGCAAATAATTTTGTTTGGCATGGAAATTTAATACAATAGGTATATTGCTTGGAAATGTGTAAATCTAAATCAGATAGTACACTTGATTAAATTGGATTTTCCCATATCCAAGCATCATTAAGGCCTCCATTCCATGGACTGTTGAGCTGTATGCTCCGCCAGCAGTTACCAGGCAGCAGTGAGCTGTTACCAGGCAGCAACAAGCATTTACCAGGCAGCAGTGAGCAGTTACCGGGCAGCAACAAGCATTTACCAGGCAGCAGTGAGCAGTTACCAGTCAGCAGTTACCAGGCAGCAGTGAGCAGTTACCAGGCAGCAACAAGCATTTACCAGGCAGCAGTGAGCAGTTGTGAGAGTTTGAGAGGCATTTCACTGCCTATCAGACGTCTGTGGAAAAGAGGCCTAAATGTGCGCACATGATGAAATAATTAGCATCTCACTGGCAATCTCTATCAGTGTCAGGCTGGGACAAGCAGAGCCCATCAAAAACACAACACTTTTTATATAGAGTGGCCAACTATTCTTTTTTTTTTTTGCAGGAATGTTCCAATTCAGAGGAGTTTATATGGGTATCCCCAGCTGTACATTTTGGTTGAAAATCTTCACGTTTTTGAGAAAATCAGCTTGAAAGCTATGATAGAAAAAAAATGTTTTTTTTCTTAAAGAAAACCTGTAATGACAAAAAGTTCCCATGGGGGTACTCACCTCGATAGGGGGAAGCCTCTGGATTCTAATGAGGCTTCCCCCATCCTCCTGTGTCCCACGGCAGTCTCTCTCTTGCCCTCTGAACAGCGGGGATGTAAATATTTACCTTCCTGGCTCCAGCGCAGACACAGTATCGGCTCTCCACTCGGAGATAGGCGGAAATAGCCGATTGCTGTCGGGCCGCTCGACTCTGCAGGCGCAAGTCTCCTGCACCTGTGTAGTAGAGCGGACCTGACGGAGATCGGCTATTTCTGCCTATCTCCGTACTGAGAGCCGAAACAGCGCACCCCGCTGGAGCCAGGGAAGGTAAATAAATTTAGCTTGTCAGGCTTGTCGAGTCTGGATTGCCGGAGACTTTGGGGGATCCAGCACTGAAATGCCTGCAGCTACAGCGGAGGGGGAAGCCTCATTGGTACCCTGAGGCTTGCCCCTAAGGAGGTGAGTACCCCCCAGGGGAACTTTTTTTTTGTTACAGGTTCTCTTTAATGTGGTTAAATGTACGTACATTTACAATGGGTGCAGGCAATTTTGGCACATTAGGAACAGGCCTGGTCCGCTCATTATGCCAAGTGAGGTGACTTCCTCAGGCGGCAGAAGTCTGGGGGCAGCAGCAGGCAGAAACAGGAAGTGAAGAGAGTGCCTGGCCAACCTATCCTGGGGGCAACTGTACCTGGCTAACCTATACTGGGGGCAACTATATCTAGCTACCAATAGTGATGGGCCAAACCTCCGAGTTTAGGTTCGCGAACCGGGTTCGCGAACTTCTGCGGAAGGTTCGGTTCGCGAAAAAGTTCGCGAACCGCAATACACTTCAATGGGAAGGCGAACTTTGAAAAATAGAAAAAATTATGCTGGCCACAAAAGTGATGGAAAAGATGTTTCAAGGGGTCGAACACCTGGAGGGGGGCATGGCGGAGTGGGATACACGCCAAAAGTCCCGGGGAAAAATCTGGATGTGACGCAAAACAGTGTTTTAAGGGCAGAAATCACATTGAATGCTAAATTGCAGGCCTAACGTGCTTTAAAACATCTTGCATGTGTATACATCAATCAGGTAGTGTAATTAGAGTTCTGATTCACACTGACGCACCAAACTAACTGTGTAACGCACCGCAAGTTACCAGCTGTTTGTGTAGTGACGGCCATGCTGGACTACTGCGCAACATGGCGAAATTGCTCTTCCTCACTCAGTGATGTCAGGTAATGTGTGACTTCCTTCTCAACTTTCCATGGCATTGTTAAAAAGCTTACGTTTTGTTTTTAAATTACATTTTCTACTTGCTGTGTACTTGTTCAGTACCGCTACAATGAGAATCCTATGGAGGCGGGCAAGTCTGGCATTGTGACCCCGGGGAATGAGGGTTTGAATCCGGTGTGGAGCCTGAGCAATGGCTACCACTACACATCCAAGTAGGGCAGCAGGCAGGCATGCACACCCACCAGGGACGGATCTAGGGGGGGGATGGCGGGTCTCTTGCCCCAGGTGCAGTTTGTTGAATTCTTATAAAGGCGGCAAAATGAATGACAGTTTAGGTGCCAAACCCTGACCTTTAGGTGCCAAAACCTGACCTTGCCCCAGGTGCAACTTGGTCTAGATCCGTCTCTGACGCCCGCCCTGAGGTAGTGAGCAAAAATAACAATACAGGAGGAGGACTTTTGAGGCCCTGCTGTGTATTTGAAATGAATGTACTTTAAATCCTTTAACGAGAACCAGTTATGGCGGGCAAAGATGACACCACATTCCTTTCACGAGAATCATATGGAGGCGGGCAAGTCTGCCATTTGTGACCCCGGGTAATGGCCGGGGAATGAGGGATGGAATCCAGTGTGGAGCCTGAGCAACGGCTACCACTACACACCCGAGGAGGGCAGCAGGCAGGCATGCACGCCCGCCCCGAGGTAGTGACCAAAAATAACAATACAGGACTCAGGAGGACCTTTTGTGGCCATAATTGTAATGAATCAACTTTAAATCCTTTCACGGGAATCCGTTATGGAGGGCAAGTCTGCCATTGTCACCACAGGTAATGGGCGGGGAATGAAGGTTGGATTCCGGCCCGTGGTGGGAGCATGCTGAGACCAATGCTGTAGCTGCCCTGAACGTGCTTTGCAGACCAGGCATCTGTGGTCAGATGGACCCTTGACCCAGCGGAAGACAAACCAAGTCGAAAGCATTTGCCAAGAATGTTTTACGGAGGGCATTTTTTTTTGCCATTTTTTTAAATTGTTTGAAAATGTAGATGGTTGTATTTTTAAATTGTTTGAAACTGTAGATGGTTGTATTTTTAAATTCTTTGAAACTGTAGATGGTTGTATTTTTAAATTGTTTGAAACTGTAGATGGTTGTATTGCGTTCCGGAGTTGGAGCCTAAGAAACGGCTAACAACACACATCCAGGCAAGGAGGGCAGCAGGCAGGCATGCCCACCCCGAGGTAGTGACCAAAAATAACAATACAGGACTCAGGAGGATCTTTTGAGGCCCTAATTGTAATGAATCAGCTTTACATCTTTTAACGGGAATCCGTTATGGAGGGCAAGTCTGCCATCCATTCAAGTGCAAGTTGTGCACTGACTGCCAGGTATAATGTGCAGTCGCAGATGCAGTGAAAGGTATGCAGTGACTGCAAACAGCCGTTTGTGTAGTGACGGCCGTGCTGGACTGGTTGCACACCATGACGAGAGTGCAGGTGATGGTGGGCTTGGTGGCTTTTCAGAACATATGGTCGCCCGGCTGATGTAGCTGAATGACAGAACAGTGACTGTCCAGCTGATCAAATTTGGTCTGACCACAATGAAACAACGACCTTATTATCTTTGGTGTGCCACCCCCACCCGAGACACTCATATAGCCGGCGGTCATTGCTTCATTGTGATACGCAAGCCCCTTCACCGCGGCAAGGTAATGATCCTGAAGGGGGATGGGCACATGTACATGCCTTTTGTTTTTTTGTTGCAGCCGCCTGCAGTTCAGCCAGAAAAATTAGGCAGGCATGTGCACGCCCCAGAAAAATTAGTATAGCGGCCGCTGCTAGCAGCGGCCTTAAAAATTCTGGAATCCGCCTAGAGTCCTGGACCCTGGTGGTGGTGGCGGAGAAGACAGTCAAGCGGCCTACAGGCAGAGATGCTGTGTGTGGGGACTGACTTAGTCTTCGGTCGTGCAATAGCCCTCAGGGATCCATGCCTCATTCATTTTGATAAAGGTCAGGTACTGAACACTGTCATGACTTAGGCGACTTCTCTTCTCAGTGACAATGCCTCCAGCTGCACTGAAGGTCCTTTCTGACAGGACGCTTGCGGCAGGGCAAGAGAGAAGTTGTATGGCAAATTGGGACAGCTCTGGCCACAGGTCAAGCATGCGCAACCAGTAGAGCAAGGGTTCATCCTTCCTGCTCGCAGTCGCAGTGTGTACATCCACACTTAAGGCCAGGTAGTCGGCTACCTGCCGGTCCAGGCGTTGGTGGAGGGTGAATCCCGAACGGCTACTACGAGGCATTGGACTAAAGAATGTCCGCATGTCCGACATCACCCCGAGATCGCTGGAGCGTCCTGTCCTTGCCTGCGTGGACTGGTGAGGAGGAGGAGGATTACTGCCAGTGGTACCTTTATTGCGTTGTACTGTTACATCACCCTTAAATACATTATAAAGCATCATTGACAGCTTGTTCTGCAAGTGCTGCATCCTTTCCGCATTGTGTTGAGTTGGTAACAGGTCTGCCACTTTGTGCCTGTACCGAGGATCTAGTAGCGTGGCCACCCAGTACAGGTCATTCCCCTTGAGTTTTTTGATACGGGGGTCCCTCAACAGGCTGGACAACATGAAAGAGGCCATCTGCACAAAGTCGGATCTAGACGTACTCTCCATCTCTTCTTGCTCTTCCACAGTGACGTCACGCAACTCCTCTTCCTCCCCCCAGCCACGAACAATACCACGGGAAAGTGGAGCAGCAGAAGCCCCCTGTGATGGCTGCTGCGGTTGTTCTACTGCCGCCGCCGCCTCTTCCTCCTTCACAGAAACACCTTCCTCATAATCGTCATCCGAGTCTGACTCCTCTCCTTCCCCACACGACTCCTCTTCCTCCTCCTCCCCCCTCTGTGGTGCCGCAGGTGTCGAGGAAACATGTGGTTCTGATGTAAATCGCTCCCACGAATCCTCCTGCCGTAGCTGTTCCTGTTCCCGCTCCTCCACAGCTTCATCCACCACTCTACGCACGGCACGCTCCAGGAAGTAAGCGTAGGGGATCAAGTCGCTGATGGTGCCTTCTGCGTGACTCACCAGGTTGGCCACCTCTTCAAACGGCCGCATGGTCCTGCATGCATTTCGCATCAGTGTCCAGCTGTTGGGCAGGCATGGTCGGAAGAGCCAATTTCCGATTCCGCGGTAATTCCGCATACCACCATAACAAAATTCCGCTTCCGCTACATTCCGGTGGAATTCCGCTACTTTCCGCGGTATTCCGCCACGTGCACTTTCCGTATTTTTAAACGGATTTCCGTAAATTTAGGAGGAATTACTCAATCGCTCATTTGAAATATCGTTTTTGTATCTGAAATTTAAGATGATCATCAATGCTGTTGATAACAGTCTATTGTTAATAAAGTTGATTTGTATTTTGTAAATTTGGATAAAAAAAATGTTGAAACCGTTATTTTAGCGCGGTAACTTTCCGCTGATTATGATTGGTCAACTCATTCCGCATCTCCTGATTGGTCAATTCATTCCGATTCTGATTTTGCCGGAATTCCGAATTCCGGATTGCAATTTCCGAATTCCGCGGAACCATGCGGAAGCCCCAATTCCGGCGGAATTTCAGAATTTTAGCTTCCGCGGAATTTGGAAGCCCATGCCTGCTGTTGGGCCACAACATCCCCATCTTCCCAGATTGTGTCCTTCTACTGTAGTTGTACAGGTACTGGGTGACGGCTTTCTCCTGGTCTAGCAGGCGAGAGAACATCAGCAGGGTGGAATTCCAGCGAGTTGGGCTACCGCATATCAAGCGTCTCACCGGCAAGTTGTTTTCCGCTGACTGCCCGCAAAGCGTGCCATGGCCGTATAAGACCGCCTGAAATGCCCACACAACTTCCTGGTCTGCTTCAGGACGTCCTCTAAGCCTGGGTACTTTGAGACAAATCTTTGCACGACCAGATTCAGCACATGTGCCATGCAGAGTACATGTGTCAGCTTTCCCAAATTCAAAGCGGAAAGGAGATTGCTGCCGTTGTCACACACCACATTGCCGATCTCCAGCTGGTGCGGGGTCAGCCATTGTTCCACCTGTTTGTTAAGAGCAGCCAGGAGAGCTGCTCCAGTGTGACTCTCCGCTTTGAGGCAAGACATGTCTAGAATTGCGTGACACCGTCGTACCTGGCATGCAGCGTAGGCTCTGGGGAGATGGGGCTGTGTAGCTGGAGAGGAAGAGGAGATGGCAGCACCGCTAGAGTTCAACTGACACTCAGCCAAGGAGGAGGAGGAGGTTGACAGCGAAGAGGATGTAGCTGGAGGAGAAGGAGAGGAGGTGGCAGGAGGCCAGCCGTAAAGGTGTGACAAGTCGGTCCGCTACGCAGCCACGTACTCCCTGCTTGCTGCCATCGGTCACCAGGTTGACCCAATGGGCTGTGTACGTAATGTAGCAGCCCTGCCCGTGCTTGGCAGACTAGGCATCCATGGTCAGGTGGACCCTTGACCCAACGCTCTTCGCAATAGATGACACCACTTGCCTCTGAACTGCATGGTACAGTTTGGATATGGCCTTTCGTGAAAAATAAGTGCAGCCTGGTATCTTCCACTGCGGTGTCCCAATGGCCACAAATTTACGGAAAGCCTCTGACTCCACCAGCTTGTATGGTAATAGCTGGCGAGCTAATAGTTCCGCCACACCAGCTGTCAGACGCCGGGCAAGAGGGTGACTGGCTGAAATTGGCTTCTTCCGCTCAAAGACTTCCTTCACGGACACCTGGCTACTGCTGTGGGCAGAGGAGCAGGAACCGCTCAAGGGCAGAGGCGGTGTGAAGGAGGGTGGCTGTGAAGGTTCAAGGGAGAAAGCGGATGAAGACGATGCACCTGAAGGAGGAAGAGGAGAAGGAGGGTGGCTTGTCTTTTGAGGGGTGCTGCTTTTCCTCAGGTGTTCTTCCCATAGCTGTTTGTGCCTTTTCTCCAGGTGACTTCGTAAGGCACTTGTCCCTACATGAGTGTTGGCCTTTCCACAGCTCAATTTTTGGAGGCAGAGAGAACTGATGGCTTTGCTCCGATCTGAGGCACACACCGTAAAATATTTCCAAACCGCTGGGCCCCCCTGGGGTGATGGCACTACGGTGGCATCAACAGCTGACTTTGAAGGGCATGTTGGCTGGCTGGCCATAGCTGGCGATACATGGTGCCGGACACTGCCCCCAGCTGTTTCTGAGGACGAGCTCCCTCTGCTGCTATCATGGAGTCGTCTCCTCCTACTCCTCACTGAATGTGCTGCTGCTGCTGCTGGCAGTGGGACACACAGTATGAATTAGCAATGCTGTCTAAACAACACAAGTGTCAGTTTCAAACACCGAAAAAAATTGATCACACAAGCAGGATGAGTTCTGAAAAGAGCTGTTCTGGGGCGCTATTATAGCATTAAGATTCAGCTAGGAGCAAGCTAAGAAGGCAAGAGCCTGACTAATCTGTCCCTAGGAGAACAAGTCTGCAGCAGCTGTCCCTAGTCTGTCTCTAGCAGGCACACGAGTGAGTGTCATGGCCGCCGGAGCCTGCCTTATATAAGGGGGGGTGGGGCTCCAGGGCTTAGTGTAGCCTGATTGGCTACAATGCGCCTGATGACTGTGATGCAGAGGGTCAAAGTTGACCCTCATAGAGCATTATGGGGCGAATCGAACTTCCGGGAAAGTTCGCCGGCAAAGACGAACCACCCGATGTTCGCCTGGAACCGTTCGCCGGCGAACCGTTCGGCCCACCTCTAGCTACCAATACTGGGGGCACATATACCTGACTTCCTACCTATACAGAGGGTGTTTTTTGGGGGGCTCACCGCAGCTATAACGTGCAGTGCAAATTGTCGGGTGCTGTGCGATCATTCCAAATTGGGAAGGGGGGGGGGGGGGCACATCCTCACAAGTTTGCCTACCGCAGCAAAAAGTCTAGAACCGGCCCTGATTAGGAAGCAGAAAGACGGCTCACACTGCTCCTGCTGAAACTCTCAGCCTGCATGAAATAGTATTCCCCTCCTAGCTGTAGCAATTTGGGCACCAGCTATTGTCTGTGGCCAAACTATTTATTTCATTATTTATTTTTTCTGCTAATTTGTGTGGCACCCTGCTTAAGCTCCCAGCACCCAAATTAGTCACAGAGCGCCAGCATCTAAATCAATGCAGAGATTCGCTGCTTCGAATAAAATGTATCCACCTATCAATAGTGAAAATGTACATATACAGTATCCACAGAAACAGCAGTGGATTTCCTGTCAGGGTTTCCTCTGCAGTTACTGTGTACTGACACACAGGCAACCTTGGTGCAAAGTGGCAATGCTTTTGTTGGGGATTGCTGTACAGCTGCAATACTGCTGTACAGGGGAGGACTGGGACCTTTTGGCCTGGGGGGACAACACAAACTAGAGGCCCGTTTCACGGCATCCCCAGTCCAAAGCCATATCTTTCTTGTGTGCAAATCTTCAAATTGTGATGACTAACAGCCCCAGACACACACACACACACACACACACACACACACACACACACACACACACACACACACACACACACACACACACACACACACACACACACACACACACACACACACACACACACACACACACACACACACACACACACACACACACACACACACACACACACACACACACACACACACACACACACACACACACACACACACACTGTACCTGATGCCTAATCCCACTTCTCCGCACAATCTACCTGTCTGTGTCTGATGCCTAACCTTAAGGCCAGAAACCCACTGGGAGCGCTTTGTAAGCGTGAGTGATTTGAAAAAGCTCTTGGTAATGCAATGCTATGGGGGATTTTTATAAAATCACATCACTCAAGTGGGATCACACCCATAGCATTACATTAGCTAGAGCTTTTCAAATCACAAAGCGCTCAGAAAAGCTCTCCTAATGGGTTTCTAGCCTAAAGGAGTTATCAGGCTTTTTTTTTAATGAAAATAAGTGCTACTTACCCAGGGCTCGTCCAGCCCCAAGCTCCCAGCATGTCCCTTGCCGCAGCTCTGCAGTCAGCTGTTCGCTGCCGCTGCCTCCCAGCCCCCGGCGATGACGTCAGGCCGACTGCGCCTGTGCGAGCGGCGCTGTCAATCACCGCCACATGGACCAGAGCGTACTGTGCAGACGCAGAACTACTGCGCCTGCGCAGTACACTCCGGTCCACGTGGCGGTGATTGACAGTGCTGCTCTTACAGGCGCAGTACAGGCCGACATCCAGGTCGGACTGGTGCCATCGCCGGGGACTGGGAGGCAGCGGCAGCGAATGGCTGACTGCAGAGCTGCAGCGAGGGACATGCTGGGAGCGTGGGGCTGGAGGAAGCCCCGGGTAAGTAGCACTTATTTCATTAAAAATGCCTGATAACTCCTTTAAACAACCCCCCCCCCCCCCACGCACACACACAAACCTACCTACCTGGTGATGCCTAACCCCTCTCCTGCCCACCCACCATACAAACTACTTGTCTGACACCTACCCCCCCCCCCCCCCTCCAACTACCTGTTTGACAGTGCCTAACTGCCTGCCTCCCCCCTCCCCTGCCGCCAATCACACCACAGGAAGAAAAAAACGTTCCCCCTCAGGCCAGGGTCAGAATGGGGATGATTATCACACAAAAAAAAACTCAGAGGGCACTGGCCTGGGCAGAGAATTGAATTTGACAGCAGTAGCAGGCAGGCAGCAAAGTGTGAGTAACTCAGTGACAAGAAGGGAGAAGAAGTACAGAAACAAAATTTATAAAGACCACCTTCTCCTCTGGCAACCTGGACCCGACCTCCTCTATCCTCCTGTCTCCCCAGTCCTACACCTCCTCCTCCTCCACAGCAGCAAGCAGCTATAGGTGGCATCTCCAACTCCCAGCCCCCAGAGTGTCCGACTCCTCCAGCCAGGACAGCCAGCCAGCCACTCGTAGCCGCAGCTCCAGGCCCCCAGCCCCCCCAGCACAGAAAGCTGAAGAGTGAGACAGCTCACTCCGATGACACCGCAGGCACAGCAGCACGTTGCGGGCGGCAATGGCTCCAGGCGGGGGGCGGAGTCAAGCAGGGTCAACCCACCGAGCCGGAGAGGACCTAAGCTATTTGTGTCCTTGTGCCGCTCACATCCACCGCAGGCGCGGCCACGCACAAGGGCACACCACGGCCGGCAGCCTCAGCCCCTTCTCTGATTGGATACTTCAACTTCCCGGGAAATATCGCGCGAGGTTGCGATCCCCACTGCGAACCTGTCACCTGTGGTATGTCTGCGGCCACTGCATACAGCAGCGGCCGGCCCTAATTACTTAAGATTCGGGCAGCCCGGGAGGCAGTTGCCCCCCGTCCCCCTGGGCCAGTCCTCCCCTGCTGCTGTATAAGGATTCCTGGCAAATACTGTATGAAGCAATCCCACTGGTAGTGTATAAACCCCAGCAGCAAATGTAAAGGTACTATTGCTAAGGTTTTAAAGTAGTGCACCATGGAGTGTCAACGGTCTGCATGTCATTGTCATAAGTTTGTTTTCACTTTAGATACCCTTTAAAGACAAAGGGTTTAATCCTTTAGTGTGTGTGAGACAATACTACAAATGTGATGCACCCCTGAATGAATCACGAGATTTGGTTTAGTTTGTAGAAAGAGCTAGTGTAATCTGTGTTATATTACTGTGTACTATCCAGCAAGCTCAGCACTTCCTTCATGTCTTATCTTGTGAATGTGAACCTGATAAACTGAAAGTAAGTAAGAGGAAAGCAGAGCAGAGAGAAAAGCTCTGACAGCAGCCGTGACAGCGACACTCCGGGAATTGGGCACTAACAGCGGAAGAGAGAAGAGAAGACAAGCAGGTGTACATGATGTATGTCACTGATAGGAAACCCAAAAGGTGAGCTTATTAATATTACTGAATCAGCAAAGACATGACCCCATAAAGAATGGTTTACTAAAGGTGTGCAAGTCAAAGGTCCAGGGCTTTGCACCAATGCCTGATCTTTAATAGACCATTGTCTATTCTTTTATTCCTATGCGCTCCATTCAGTGTTTATAGCCTTGTAGTCTGAACAACTAAATAGCAAGTATTTATGACTACATGTAAAGTGCGATGCTACTTTTTTGTGGCTGAAAATTGGGTCCAATCTAAATGCAGTTGTCTTTGGTTGGTCCAAATCCACACTGTACACAGGCAACAACAACAACATTTGACCTCAGTTCAGAAAAAGAAAATTGCACCTCACTGATCTTACTGTAAGTAAACACAACTCAACTTCACTGCAGAGACATCCAATGGATCAACCCATGTGTGTATAGGAAGTTCTCTGAGGCACTGTACACTGTGTAGGTTTGATGAGTTGAATAAATACATACAGTGGGAAAGTCAAGCGCGTACATCAAAAAAGGGCGTCGGGAAAAAAGGGCGCGTGGTGTAAACGATAAACAGTATTATCGTTTATTGAAATATTGTGTAGAATTTCGTTTAGAAATAGTGTTTTAAGAATTTATAAATCACTAAATAATGTGTATGAGATCGGCAATTCTTAAAACGTTAATCTTCCGTATTTGTAAACTGAAACTTATATTTACGTTTGTTAAAACCCTCCCTGTACCTATCCCTAACCCCTAGACCCCCTGTTGGTGCCTAAACCTAAGACCCCCCTGTTGGTGCCTAAACCTAAGACCCCCCAGTTGGTGCCTAAACCTAAGACCCCCCTGTTGGCGCCTAAACCTAAGACCCCCCAGTTGGTGCCTAACCCTAAGACCCCCTGTTGGTGCCTAAACCTAAGACCCCCCAGTTGGTGCCTAAACCTAAGACCCCCCTGTTGGTGCCTAAACCTAAGACCCCCCTGTTGGTGCCTAAACCTAAGACCCCCCTGTTGGTGCCTAAACCTAAGACCCCCTATGGATAATAATGTTTTACAGACATTAATAAAGAAAAAATGTAAATAAAAAAATGTAATTAATTTTTTGGGGCGAATAATAATGTTTTAGAAATGTTTTAGAAATAGTGATTTAGTATCTTTATAAACGTTATTCGTCACGGGCTCATTTTGTAAAGTTAAATCATCACAAACATAGTTATAAATCCTTAAAAATCTCCGGGCGCCGTTTGTTAAAACGTTAATAATCTCCGGTGCCTTTTTTTCCCTGTTCGGCACCCGGTAAACGATATTTATAATAGGAGTGAATGGGGCGCCCTTTTTGTCCACTTGTCTCATGCGCCCAAATCTCCTGCTTCCAAGTCAAGCACACTACATGTTTGAATTTGCTTGTCTGATTTGATAAAGTAATGACAAAAAACAAACAAACTAACAAACAAACCAAAATGACTGAAGTCTCATATCTCCCAACTGCCCCTCTTTTGGAGAAACCAAATCCCTCTGTCCCCCTTTTCTTCCTGATTTGTCCCTTTTTTAGGACGGATGCACATAAACATATGTATTTGTGTACTGAAAATGGGTTTATTTGGCTCCAAACTTTATTCTCATCCTTTAAATTGATATATTTCTTAATTTCAAATGTTAATATGAGGCTGGGTGCAAATCACTAGGAAGTCAACAGGAAGCGGAAATAGATCAGAAAACATATTTTATTTTCAAAAACGCATATAAAAAGGCATGAAAACCGCATACAAAACGCATTACATTGTGTCACCATTGACTTTCAATACATGCATTTTGATGCGTTTTTGAAAACCATGCAACAAAACCAGTGTTATTAAAAACGCATATTTAAAACGCATACAAAACGCATATGCGTTTTTTATATGTGTTTTTTATGCGGCCCATTGACTAACATTATACACATACCGGTACATGCTGTGTTATGCAGCACTAGCATTTCTGCCTAGAGTGTTCCCAGCCTGAAGTAAAACTAGTGATGATAGAAAGGTCCAGTGTGGTTTTAATGATAAAATTACCAGTGCATCTTTTGCTTCTTTTTTTTTTTTTTTGTGGTATGGGTAGCTAGGGTGTGATTAGAAATGTGGCAGGGGCGTGTCTTATAGTGTCCTTCTTGAGGTATGCAGTCTATATCTTACAGAAAATCCCTCCCCCCAAAAATATATATTTATCTATATATATAATTGAGTAAGTGCCTCAACCTTCAAGCAAAAAGAAGAAGTAGCGCCCTGCCTCCAGGGCCGGTCCTGCACTTGCCACCGAGCTGGAGGGGGTAGTGGGTAGAAAGGAGGTATTGGGCAGAGCAGCGGGGAGGGGGGTCGGTCCCCCCTCCCTCACCTGGGTCCCCCATCTGCGCACCCACTCTAACTTAAGTTCTATAATATATACACTCTAATGAGTTCTGGTTCACCATGAGCTTGCTGGTTAGTCTGTACCTCTCGGTGTTACAAGCCCTACTGCATAGAGCCAAAGTAATCCACGCCATGCACTGATGAGGATCAAACAATCTGAAACAGTCTGTATGCATATTGGATTATTATGGTTCTGTACAAATGAATAAGCTGACACATATGCCCCGCATTAGCACCTCCTTAAGTGTTTTTTATAAGCTGACACATCATTGCATTCCAGCGGTTCTGGAGGTGTGTTTAGCCTCTAAGGCAACAATGGTTAATTTGCATATATTCAGCAGTGATGCACTGGGAGATATCTCAAGCTCACTCCAACCTGAATTATTGAAAATTATTTCTGTTTTAAGAAAGCAAACTTTTGTTTTCTTTAGTATTTTAGTAAGGGGGCTTTTAGGAGTACATTTGAAATCGGTGCCGGTAGACTTGGGCGCAGGATACAGATGGTATATGGCTGATCCTGCTTCTGCACAAGTCCGGGCCGTTTTAATTACTATTACCCCTCCAGGACGCCATGGATAGTGGGGGAATGAAATAATTCGGCTTCCAGCGATTGCTGGAGGCAGAATTATTGTGTTTTTTAAGCAACCTCGGCTCCGTCTTCTGACGGAGCCGACGTTACTCACTGAGCACTGCAATAGGAGTGAATCCTATTGTAGTCTATGGAGGCGCCGGCTGCGCCCAAATCTAGCAGTGCTGAAAAGCACTGCTCCGGCTTTTAGGACCATTGTAGCTCCTCACACACTTCAATGAGTTCTGGTTCACCATGAGCTTGTTACAAGCTCGGTGTTACAAGCCCTAATCCATAGAGCCAAATTAATCCATGAATAAGCTGATACATCATTGCATTCCAGCGGTTCTGGAGGTGTGCTTAGCTTCTAAGGGCAACAATGGTTAATTTGCATATATTCAGAAGTGATGCACTGGGAGACATCTCAAGCTCACTCCAACTTGAATTATTGCAAATTCTTTGTTTTAAGAAAGCAAACTTTTGTTTTCCTTAGCTTAAAGAGACTCCGTAACAAAAATTGCATCCTGTTTTTTATCATCCTACAAGTTCCAAAAGCTATTCTAATGTGTTCTGGCTAACTGCAGCACTTTATACTATCACTGTCTCTGTAATAAATCAATGTATCTTTCCCTTGTCAGACTTGTCGGCCTGTGTCTGGAAGGCTGCCAAGTTCTTCAGTGTTGTGGTTCTGCTATGAACTCCCCTCTATGCACACTGCCTGTGTGTTATTTAGGATTAGAGCAGCTTTTCTCTTCTCTCTCTTATCTTTTACAAGCTGGATAAATCGTCCTCTGAGCTGGCTGGGCTTTCACATACTGAGGAATTACAAACAAGGGCAAAGCTGTTTGCAGGAAGAAAAGAGCAGCCTGAAACTTCAGTGCATGGGGGAAAGAAACACACAAATTATCTCTTGAGATTCAAAAGGAAGGCTGTATACAGCCTGCTTGTGTATGGATGTATTTTCTATGTGTGGACATACTGTACATCAACCTACTTCCTGTTTTGGTGGCCATTTTGTTTGTTTACAAACAAACTTTTTAAAACTGTTTTTAACCACTTTTAATGCGGCAGGGAGCGGCGAAATTGTGACAGAGGGTAATAGGAGATGTCCCCTAACGCACTGGTATGTTTACTTATGAGCGATTTTAACAATACAGATTCTCTTTAAGTTCAGCAGCAGCCGCTGCTATTAGTAAGAAGCAGTGGGCGGGGATGACTCGCCTCTTCTGCGTTGCAGCGTGCATTCCACTGCTGTCACTTCCTGCAATGCCATCCACTTACAATATAGTGGGCGGCATTGCAGGAAGTGACGACAGTGGAACGCACACTGGAACGCGGAACAGGTGAGTCATCCCCGCCCGCTGCCTCTTACTAATAGCGGCGGCTGCTGCTGAACTTAAGCTAGAGGGCGCAGATGGGGGAACCAGGTGAGGGAGGGGGGGGGGGATCTGACCCACCTCCCTGCAGCTCTGCCCAATACCCCCTTCCTGCCCGCTACCCCCTCCAGCTCAGCGGCAAGTGTAGGACCGGCATTCATAATTATGCGGCGTATGCTACGCCGCGGGTCGGCTAGTATACATATAATAATTCAATCTAAATAACTATTCTGTTTAAAGGACTTCCGAGGCCAAAGAGACAAAAATCTTTTTTTACCTGTATCATTTTTAAATCCATGGAGGAGACCCTCCGCGCCCTCCTCTGCTCTGTTCCACCACCAATGTATCCTTTGCACTGCCCCCAGGTCAGATGCCGACCCCACCACATGGGTCGTGCACTATTCCACTTCTAAGATGGCCGCTGAGCTGAGCCGTCGCTGCACAGTACGCATGGACGCTAGTGTGGCTGCGCAGCTCTCAGCCCTCCTCCAGCCACGATGTGAGCGCGCCCGATGGAAGAATAGGAGGATGCTGGGAGTGGGTATGCGGCTGGAGGAGGGCTGAGAGCTGCACAGCCGCACTAGCGTCCATGCGTACTGCGCAGCCACGGCTCAGCTCGGTGGCCATCTTAGGAGTGGAATAGCGCACGACCCGTGTGGTGGGGTTGGCACCTGACCTGGGGGCAGTGAAAAGGATACATTGACGGTGGAACGGAGCGGAGGGCGCAGAGGGTCTCCTCCATGGATTTAAAAATGATACAGGTAAAAAAAGATTTTTGTCTCTTTGGCCTCGGAAGTCCTTTAATGCTATGTATACACATTTGATAATATTTGTCCATCAAGAATCGGGTATCGATCCCTAGGGTGCCAATTTGGAGAACAATGGTGTACAGACACATCCTAGCTTTGAGGGCGGTTTCACACTGGGGCAGTGTGATGCAGAAATTTTAGCGCACCCCACCGCAGGGCAATGAAAGTCTATGGGGAATTTCATACCAATGCGGTACGGCGCAATGCAACGGAATTGACAATTTCACCAGATCCTTGATGCTAGGGCAAACCTGCCTTACCATGAGGTTCTGTGGGGACTTGCAGTGACGTGTGGCGGACCAGAGGTCATGTAAGTCTATGGTGACACGTGTGTGTGTGTGTGTGTGTGTGTGTGTGTGTGTGTGTGTGTGTGTGTGTGTGTGTGTGTGTGTGTGTGTGTGTGTGTGTGTGTGTGTGTGTGTGTGTGTGTGTGTGTGTGTGTGTGTGTGTGTGTGTGTGTGTGTGTGTAAACCTGCTGCAAGTTTTACAGATAGTGCATGCGCAGAAGGGTATTTTTACAATATGCTTCCGTGCACATCCGTATTTCCGAAAAGGAAGCGAGCCTCACTTCCTGTTTGGGTGTCAGCTAGAAGGGGGTACTGCATACTAATGCAGTAATCCCCGAAGCCCTGTCTTGTGCGGTGTGGCCCCGGGCCTGACCACTTCGTTAACGCTTGTTAGCAGTGTGAAACTGGCCTGAAGCTAGCAATGTGTTCCGATGCTATGGGGAGGGGGGGGGGGATTGATCAGCTGCACACACAGATCAAATGTAGACTGAAACGGTCATTACTCAGCCGACGATTATCACATGTGTGCATGTAACTTAAGTTGACTTTTTTTATTTATTGCATTATCTTTTTTTCAGATTTCATTTGCTTTCATTTTAAACTTTAAACCAGAGTTTTTCAAAATCGCCCTAAAACCGCTTGATCAATGATTCCCTATGAGAGTGTTCACCTATGAGTGGTTTGATTCCAATCCACTCACCAAACTGATGCCTGTACCATTTTCAAGGCGATTTGCCTCAATGGAAGGTATAGGGAAATCACAAAGCGCTTGAAAAAGCGCTTTGTATAGTGATTTCCCCAGCGCTTTTATGAATAAATACATTGTACTAGCCGACCCGCGGCGTAGCATACGCCGCATAAGGGGGTAGAGGGCAGGAAGGGGGTACTGGGCACAGCAGTGGGGAGGGGGGTCGGACCCCCTCTCACCTGGATCCCCCATGTGTGCTCCCCCTCCAGCTTAAGCTCAGCAGGACCCCCTTCCCTCACCTGGGTCCCCCATGTGCACTCCTCCTGCAGCTTAAGCTCAGCAGAAACCCCCTCCCCCTCACCTGGGTCCCCCATGTGCACTCCCCCTGCAGCTTAAGCTCAGCAGAAACCCCCCCTCACCTGGGTCCCCCATGTGCACTCCCCCTGCAGCTTAACCTCCTCGGCGGTATGGACGACTATACACGTCCATCACCGCAGGAGGCCGCCGCTCAGGCCCTGCTGGGCCGATTTGAGCGAAATAATAAGCAGTACACGCAGCCGGCACTTTGCCAGCCGCGTGTGCTGCCTGATCGCCGCCGCTCTGCGGCGATCCGCCGCGAGCAGCGGCGAAAGAGGGTCCCCCCAGCCGCCCGAGCCCTGCGCAGCCGGAACAAAAGTTCCGGCCAGCGCTAAGGGCTGGATCGGAGGCGGCTGACGTCAGGACGTCGGCTGACGTCCATGACGTCACTCCGCTCGTCGCTATGGCGACGATGTAAGCAAAACAAGGAAGGCTGCTCATTGCGGCCTTCCTTGTTTATTCTGGGCGCCGGAGGCGATCGGAATAACGCCTCCGGAGCGCCCTCTAAT
Source organism: Hyperolius riggenbachi (assembly GCF_040937935.1). Classification (NCBI taxonomy): domain Eukaryota; kingdom Metazoa; phylum Chordata; class Amphibia; order Anura; family Hyperoliidae; genus Hyperolius; species Hyperolius riggenbachi. The sequence continues at coordinate 64,500,094 of NC_090652.1, forward strand.
GGGCTTTCATGCAGCCAACTTTTAGTTGGCTGCATGAAACAGTTTTTTTTTTAATTAAAAAAAACCCCTCCCGCAGCCGCCCTGTCGATCTTAATAGACCGCCAGGGAGGCTAAGCTCAGCAGGAACCACCTCCCTCACCTGGGTCCCCCATGTGCGCTCCCCCTCATGCTTAAGCTCAGCCTCAGCCGCCACTATTAGTAAGAGACATCGAGCGGGAAGGACTCACCTCTTCCGCGTTCCAGCGTGCGTTCGACTGTCGTCACTTCCTGCAATGCCACCCACTGTATTGGTAGAATTTGCCTTCTTAAAACAGAAGGAAATCTGCAATAATTCAGCTATAAGCAAACATTTGTGGTTACCCACAATGCACTGCTACTACATATGCAAATTATCCCTTTTCACCCTCGGGAAGTCAAATAAGCATCCAGAACTGCTGGTGTATAGCTAGCATATAGCTTTAAATTTTACACAGTCATATCAATCCCACATGTAAACAACCTGTTTCAGACTTTTGGTCCTCATCAGTACATGGCAGAAATTAATACGGCTGTATGAGATAGGGCTTGGACCAGTACAACAGAATAACCAAGCAGCTCAGGGTGACCCAAACCACTCAGAATGTATAGGGGGATAAAAGGGACCAAAAAGACCTCCTACTAAAAAAAGCAAAGCTTAATGTAATTTGCCTTCTTAAAACTGAAGGAAATCTGCAATAATTCAGCTATAAATGAACATTTGTGGTTACTCACAAGGCACTGCTACTAAATATGCAAATTATCCCTTTTCACCCTTAGCAAGCCAAGCAAGCATCCAGAACCACTGGTGTATAGCAAGCCTATAGCTTTAAATTTTACACAGCCATATCAAACCCACATGTAACAGCCTGTTTTAGACTTTTGGTTCTGATCAGTACATGGCAGGGATTGATATGGCTGTATGAGACAGGGCTTGGACCAGTACAACAGAGTAACCAAGCAGCTCAGGGTGACCCAAACACTCAGAATGTATAGAGGGATAAAAGGAACCAAAAAGACCTTCTACTAAAAAAATCAAAGCTTGGTGTAATTTGCCTTCTTAAAACTGAAGGAAATCTGCAATAATTCAGCTATATGTGAGCATTTGTGTTTACCCACAATACACTGTTATTAAATATGCAAAGTATTTTTTTTCACCCTTGAAAAGTTAAGCAAGCATCCAGAATCACTGGTGTATAGCAAGCCTATAGCACTACATTTCACAAAATCATAGCAAAACCACATGTGGCAGCCTAGTTCTAACTTTTAGTTCTCATCAGTACATAGCAGAGATTGATATGGCTGTATGAGATAGGGCTTGGACCAGTACTACAGAGTAACCAAGCAGCTCAGGGTGACCCAAACTACTAAGAATGTATAGGGGGATAAAAGGGACCAAAAAGACCTCCTACTAAAAGTGGTGTAATTTGCCTTCTTAAAACAGAAGCAAATCTGCAATAATTCAGCTATAAGTGAACATTTGTGGTTACCCACAATGCACTGCTACTGAATATGCAAATTATCCCTCTTTGCCCTTGGTTTGATATGGTACTACTTCTTCTTCTTCTTGCTTGGACCAGCCCCTTCTTCTTGCTTGGACCGGCCCTGGAGGCAGGGCGCTACTTCTTCTTCTTGCTTGAAGGTTGAGGCACTTAGTCTTTTATATATATAGATAGATAGATAGATTTATTCATTTTCGGGTGAAAGAGTTCACTTCCTGACTGACGTCAGGAAGTGAAAAAACAAACCACTCTGCAAAAGTGCTTTACAAAAAATCCCTGAAGTGCAGGAAAGTGCCGGGAGGTGCTAAAAAAAGTCACGCTCAAAATCGCAAAATGCTGGTGTCAGCGATTGCGATTTATGATGTGAACAAGGCCTCATGGTTTATTGCCTACAACTTAGCACCCAAATTAATTTTAACTCATTTTCTTCTCACAAATAGAGATTTATTTTGGTACTATTTCATTGCTGCTGCTAGTTTTATTTTTAATAAAAAGGAAATAATAATAAAAAAAAACACATGCAGATAAGTCAATTGGCTTCCCCTTTAACTGTCCCTAGACTATGATGCAAACAATATATGCTACATATATAGACATATGCCTATGGTAGGGATCAGATTGTGAGCCCCTCCAAGGGACAGTTAAGTGACAAGACTATTCTTTGTGCAGCGCTGTGTAAGATGTCAGCGCTATAGAAATATAAAATGAGGTTGCCAGAATGTGGAGCCTTGATGACGTGGGGCTTCGCACCCTAAGCTATACCAGCCCGCATGGTCCATGGTATGGGAGGGCTCAGGGGGGATGGGCCAAGCCTTCCCCTCTCCCCCCAAGCCCTTGTCCAATCCAAGGTAAAGGGGGAAGAGGCGCCCAGAGCAGATAAAATACATTATAAACAAATAAAATGAAAAAAGTGAGGTGGCTTACCTCAATGAAGACAAATTCACGTATTAATAGTGCCTAATAGTGCTTGTAGCCACAAATAAGGCGCCTTATTTGTGGCTACAAGCACTATTAGGCACTGCTATTTGGCCTGAGGAAGTGGGTATGCACCCACGAAACGCGTTGCCAGTGCAATAAAATTCTATTAATACGTGAATTTTTCTTCATTGAGGTAAGCCACCTCACTTTTTTCATTTTATTTGTTTTTAACGTATTGTATCTGCTCTGGGCGCCTCTTTCCCCTTTACCTTGTGCCTTCACCCTCCTTCTGGAGGGGGATTAACCCTCTTTGACCAATTTAGGTCATTTGAGGTTTGCTTTTTATCAAGAGTGCGACCATCACCAGCTCTGTCTGGTCACCCGAGTGGAGTCGGGGTTATACATCTACACCTGCTTCTAGTGGTCGGTTGCCCTTCTGCAACCCACCTTTGTGAGTATAAAACATTCGCATATTTTACATACTTCTGGTACTGTGACATACTGCACCATTTGGGCTCCTGTTGTCTCTGTGTTTTCTTTCTGCAGGGTGCAATTTTTATTATCCCTACTTTTTGTCTTGTCCAATCCAGTCCACAAACAAGGGGCTCTTCCCCATCTCCGGTGCCCCAGGAGGAGGTGAAGGTTGATGACGCTTGGGGGGGGGGGGGTTCATGGTGGCATCTGAGAGTCCCCTTTAAGAAGGGAACCCCCAAATGCCCGTCCCCCTCCCAGGAGAAATGAGTATAGGGGTACAAAGTACCCCTTATTCATTTCCACAAAGGGTTAACTGAAATAAAAACACAACAATGAAAAAAGTCCTTTATTTTAATTAACCATAAGTACTTACCTGTACCTTTAAGAAAATGTTCCCACGCCAATATCCTTGGAAATGTCCCACACCAATATCCTCTAATCTTACAAGCTTCATGAAGTTGATTGAAGATCTCCGTGCACCCGACGCCACACACAGACGCTCCCTGCACAGCTCTAGCTATACTTTGTACAGATAGAGCAAAAGCATCTTTGAATTTTGGTTCCAAGGCTCTTCATTGGTCTGTTAACAGTCTAATGGGGAGCCTTGGAGCCAAAATTCAAAGATGCTTTTTCTGAAGTCGGCGGCCGTTCACCTGCCATTTAAGTCTATGGAGCCCGCTGCGAACAGCTGGTACGTGAACATTTGCGGAAATGTGCTATTCTCGAAACCGGAAATGTAATGTTCGCTACATATCTAATGTGTACATGTGTGTTGTGAGGGGTGGACATTTTTCTAGAGAGCGTGCAATTGGAATGCAGGTGGAGGTGGGGAACTGGAACACGGGCAGTAATGTGGATGGTTGAAACTCAAGCAGGCAGAGGTATAACTATAAAGCATGTGCAAAACATTGATGTGGCCCCATAAAGTTCACACCCTTCCTTAGCCAACCACTTATTACCCTCACAGCCTAGGGGCTTATCTTCCTAATCTTCACATCCAGCCACGAATACTTTATCAGAGGAAGTGAAGTAATAAAAACTCTCCCCCCCCCCCCCCCCCCCCGTGGTTGTAGGCGCTGCTCCCCTGTAGTTATGACCCTGCAAGCAGGAATAAAGGGGGTAAAATGTGCATGAGAATAAACGAGAAGAGAGGGAGGTTTGAATGTAGGCATGAGAGTGTGTGTGAGTGTGTGTTTACACACTTACTAATGCATACAAAGCTTTCAGCGGTCCGAACTATACTAGATCTGCCTGGTGCAATCTCATCCAGTTTTGAATAGGTCAAGATAGAAAGGTGGAAGATAATCAATAATAATTGTCTCTCTACAAAAGCACCGCATGTGCATAGAGCGGGCAATCAACAACAAATGAGTAATGTGGCAAAAGCACAAGGGGGGTAAATGCCAGCTCCACAAGCATGCCTCCAGTCCTCAGGATAGTACACAATCTATTCTCAGTGGATGAATAGAAGCAATCCGGTATATAGAGCACATATAGATTAGGGCAGAGCAGCTCATAAACAGAAATAGCCATGCATGAAGGTAGCAAAGCCCACAGGACAGTAAAGGGCCATGAATCTCACCACTGTGTATATTTTTGATCAGCCCAAGGCTGCGGGGACCCACACAACATGTGGAAGTGTAGTCAGAGATGCCCTCAGCATGAGGTTTGCCAAGCCAGTGTAGCCAGGAGTGAAAGGTCAGCGCCCATAAAGAGCAGCAGAGGCGGCAGTGGAGTGCAGTGTGCTAATGCCCTCTGCCCCAGTCCCTGCAGCAACCACCATTTGCAGAATGCAGCAGAAGTTTTTAATTACCCCTCTAACCGGCGTGAATCCTTCATTGTTTGTTTCCTCAGTCTTCATCAGAGAGCAGTGGAGACCAAGGAAGGACATGGAGGCAGTGGCGTAGCAATAGGGGTTGCAGAGGTAGCCACCGCATCGTGGTCCTTGGGTCAGAGGGGCCCCGGGGGCCCTCCCTCAAGCAAAATATTAGCTGTCTATTGGCAGTGTGCTGGTAATAATCACTTCTATAGATGCTATAAATAGTAGTAATCATTAACAAGCTGTTCCCCATCCCCTTCTTGCACCTCTGACACTGTGGTTGTCTTTGGCAGGTTGATATGCTCTATCAATTGTTATGTATAGAGTGCTTGGGGGCCCCATGTAAAACTTGCACCGGGGCCCACAGCTCCTTAGCTACGCCACTGCACGGAGGACTTGCACCATGGCCAGAGAGGTAATTAAAGCTTCCACTGTGCTCTGCATATGGTGGGACTGTGGAAGGGGAAGTAAAAGCGCTTATTATGGTCCGAAAAATACTGTGATCTTATTACAAAATGTACCTAATCTATTGGCAGCCATGGCCCTGACATCACACTGTGGAAGGGATTTCACCACAATATCAGCTATACAGATTACAGACCCCACCCCACCCCCATGGGAAAGAGGATATCAGCTACTGGGTCAAAGTTCTTCTTTAAGGAACATACACATGCTGGTAAAACCTCGGTCAAAATTATTGTTTTGGGCAGTTGTCTGAGAATCTAGCATGTGTACATTTCTTCTATGATGTCAAATATTGATCTGACTAAAAACAAAAGGCAGGCAAGGCAGTATGTGTACACAATGGCCTCAATTCACTAAGCTATATCAAACACTTTATCAAACGTTTGATAATTTACCTCATGGGTAAAAATCTAATTTTGAATTCACTAAGGTGTTATATATTTATCAAATGTTTTATCGATAAAACGTTCAATAAATCTATAACGCCTTAGTGAATTCAAAATTAGATTTTACCCATGAGGTAAATTATCAAACGTTTGATAAAGTGTTTGATAAAGCTTAGTGAATTGAGGCCAATGCTATTTCCCCAAACTGTTGCCAAAAATAGTTAATTAACAGTTGTTAAAGGTGAAAGAAATCGAGTGTAGATGTATTAGGCTTTAGTGCCCGAGGCCTGATCATGTGATTATCCTTCTTTTATGATCAAGAAGTCTTCACGCTGATCTCTTACCAGAGATCTCACCCATCTCTGGTAAGATTCCTGCGCTGGAATCTAGGTATGGGCTGTGCATTGGACTTTACCCTCCATAAAATGAATTCCGCAATCTTCTTTATCTATAAAGCAGACAGCATTGTTTTGTACTGTGTGTAAGGGGATAAGAAGCAGGTGTTTTTTGCCTTCTAGGTCTGGAACGGGCATCTTTGTGGTTCACCAACATCAAACTTTATTTGTGCTACAGAAACTGTTTATATCGATTTACAATATACACAGAAAATAACCATAATCAAAACCTTGCCAGAGGATAGGCTACTAACTACACTTAAAGGGATACTGTAGGGGGTCGGGGGAAAATGAGTTGAAGTTACCCGGGGCTTGTAATGGTCCCCCACAGACGTCCTGTGCCCGCGCAGCCACTCACCGATGCTCCGGCCCGCCTCCGGTTCACTTCTGGAATTTCAGACGTTAAAGTCTGAAAATCACTGTGCCTGCGTTGCCGTGTCCTCGCTTCCCCTGATGTCACCAGGAGAGCACGGCGGAGGCACAGACCATACTGGCCCTGCGCAGTACGCTCCTGGTGCCATCAGCGGGAGTGAGGACACGGCAACGCAGGCGCAGTGGTTTTCAGACTTTAAAGTCTGAAATTCCAGAAGTGAACCAGAGGCGGGGCCGGAGCATTGGGGAGTGACTGCGCAGGCACAGGATGTCTGTGGGGGACCATTAAAAGCCCTGGGTAACTTCAACTCATTTTCCCCTGACCCCCCTACAGTGTCCCTTTAACCACTGAAAAAAAGCAACTATATAAAAAGTCAAATACATGTCTATGACCAAAAATATAAAATAAAGCATTCTTTTTTAGCATAAATCCCAATACCTCTGTAGTCTAGCAGAGAATGTCTGTGTGCTTCTCTCAGATGAAGTTACACTATGCTGTGCTGATTGTGATTTTATTTCCCAGTTGAGAAGTCCTCTCGGGAAACAGCCAGATACTACTATGAATTCTTTTGCAAAATCCCAGAGCCGATCATAATGTCAGTGCAGATGAGAGAAATCTGGGACATGCATACACACTATCCATCACATTCCCAGACTCTCTATCTCATTGCAACTGCTACATGTATTAGCTGATAGAAACATGTATGTGGAAAAAGAAATAAATTAAATAGACAAAAAAGTTGCAGAACTGATTCCTTTCATTGGCTAGCTAAAAAGGTTTCATAATGCTGGGATTATACGTTTTTTGTAAGAATCGTTCCGATAGATGCCTTCGATGATAAAATTCCGACATGTCCGATGTTCCCTTCGATTCGTTTCCGCTCGATTTCTTATAGAAGTCAATGGAAAAAAGATAAGAAAACGAGTGGAAGATAAGAGAATCAAGCAGAAAATCGAGTGGCTAATAGATTGCGCGCTGAATCGAATGCAAAAAACGTATCGTGTAATCCCAGCATTATGCAGCTGTGATTATTTTTAAGTATTTTTTATAGCATTGACATCTTCTGCACTCTTGTAACTAGCTGTCCCTCACAGCGGCTCACAATATAATTCGTACCATAATCATATGTCCATCGTAGTCTAGAGCCGTTTTGAGGCAAGCCAATTAACTTATCTGTATGTTTTTAGAATGCTGTTATATATCTTGTCACAGCATTACACCATATTTGCTGTCAATAATCCCAGGCAAAGACATCCAGTCTCTGAAAGGAAACCTTTCAAGTCAGCTATTAAAAGCAACTCCTCCTCCTCCCCCCCCCCCCTCCTCCTCCTTCTTCTTCTTCTTCCCATGCTTTAGATCTCACTTGATCACAGTACTTATCCTATGGTGGAGCGCGGTAATTCAGACCACTCAATAGTCCAATACACACACAATCCAATCTAACAGTGCTCAGTGTTCAAATGTTGCAGCATCCAATTACCGCATACTTCTTTGATCACAATAACACCTTAAATAAAAACGTTTAAAAAGAAACAGATCATAGTTCAGGCTGATTAATTAACTAGGTTTTCTGCTCGTGTATGCCCACAAAGCCCACAAAGACAGTAAGTAAATGGGAAAAAAACACGTATATCCAGGCACATCGCCTCTAGTTAGGACATTAAATAAGTTATTAAGGAAAGGGAGGTGCTGAAGGGGGTGTGGCCAGAAAACATCAAATAACTGTTAACTCTTCGCACTCTCGCATGCAAATGTTCAAACAAATGCATTCACAGATTCACTCATCCAAGCACCACTGTTATCCCTACAGCTAAGTTAAAAGCCGGGGTCTTAGTTCACAGTAGATGGGGGTGTGAAAAATCAAGGGTATCTGGTTCACACTCCCTTCATTCCCCTGCTCACCAGAATATCTCTTGCATGCAAGTGTGTCAAAATGCTGTCGCTCCCTATGACATCCAGACACTAGCGCCCAAGTACACGCTTCTCATCTGTAAAAACAGCGTATTTAATTAGCGAACACTAAAACTAGTATGTATATGCTAGTAGAAAGCGACAAAAAACACAGGGACACCAGGAGCCCGATATCGTGTATTACCGTAAATCAAGATGGTCAAAGTATAATAATAGGTAATATACTCACAAGTGTGGGTTGCCACAAATAGAGCAACCACCTTTAGTGCATGTGGAGAAGGACCGTCTCCACTCGGCCTTTATTGGTCGCAGCTCCTAGAAAAAAGCGTCCTACAAGAATGTAGAGGCGCAACCCCTAGTGGAGTAGCTAGGGTCACACGTAGTAGATTACAAAGGAAGGAGGCGCCCAAAGGATGTATGTGAGTCCTTAATTACTAGATGATATATATGATAATTTGATCGGGTAAGAAGTAGTCTGGGCGCCATCTTTCCTCAGGTCATGTAAAGTGCACTGCAGTTGTGAGAGAGTAGTCTGGGCACCCAGACTACTCTCTCACAACTGCAGTGCACTTTACATGACCTGAGGAAGCGACTGTGTCGCGAAACGCGTTGTCAAGGTGCTAAGCTTATCTTATCCAATAAATTATTTCAATTTTATACCAGTGGTCTTCTACCTTTACTACAGGTAAGAGTATTCTCTTCTTACCCGATCAAATTATCATATATATCATCTAGTAATTAAGGACTCACATACATCCTTTGGGCGCCTCCTTCCTTTGTAATCTAAAACTAGTATGTGTACATCTTTAAATTTAGCATATCATATAGTCACCGTCTCTTCAGAAGCGGTCCCGGCCATGGCTGCATTCCGCTAACTTCCTTGTGTAAGTCCAGTGTGTCTGATCTGGTTTTTGGATACTATTGCAGCTACACATATAATTAGTTATTACCTCATATGTTTTCAGTTCTGGTTTACTGAATGATCAAATCAATCCAATGCAATCAAAATGTTTCTGTTTTCCTTTCACAATACATAAAACAATCACATTCTATTTAAAACAATCACTAATAACACAATGTTCTGAACTAAAGGTGGCCACTAACAATCCAATTTCCAGCGAAAAATCGTTCGAGCGATCAGATAATTCTGATTGGAAGAAAAATTGTTCACTTCACCATCAACTAACCAATCTTTGCTTCCCATCTATCAAAACCAACTAGAAAAAACAAATTTTGGTTTGAGCATCTGGGGGGGAAAAATACTAAGGACCCATATACATAAATTGGTAAAATAACCTAAAACGATAAGTCAATAAATCAATATAATACTGTGCAAGTATTATAGTAATAAGTGTTCCAGTGCATATAAAGTGTCACTCATATATAAAAAATGATCAACATGCCCTAGGAACGGGAATGGGAAAAAAGGGCGCAGGCCGCTAGTGGACAAAAAGGGCGCCGCCATTCACTCCCATAATAAATAACGTTTAATGGGTGCCGAGCAGGAAAAAGGGCGCCGGCGATAACTAAAGTTTTACAAACGGCGCCCGGAGATTTTTAATGTTTTATAACTGTGCTTGTGATGATTTACGTTTAGAAAATGCGCCCGTGACAAATAACGTTTATAAAAATACTAAACATATTTATCTTATTTAACTAAAACATTATTTAAAATGTTATCCCTTACTGTTTGTAAAACATTATTATTCACAAAATAAAGCGATCAGAACGTAACGTAAATTGCAATATATTTTTTACAGTCACTATTTGTAAAACATTATCCACATAATAAAGCGAACACTAAGGGGGAAGGGGGTTAGGCACCACAAGGGGGGTCTTAGGTTTAGGCACCACAAGGGGGGTCTTAGGTTTAGGCACCACAAGGGGGTCTTAGGTTTAGGCACCACCAGGGGGGTCTTAGGTTTAGGCACCACCAGGGGGTATTAGGTTTAGCCACCACTAGGGGGGTCTTAGGTTTAGCCACCACCAGGGGGGTCTTAGGTTTAGGCACCCCCAGGGGGTCTTAGGTCTAGGCACCCCCAGGGGGGTCTTAGGTTTAGGCACCACCAGGGGGTCTTAGATTTAGGCACCTCCAGGGGGGTCTTAGGTTTAGGCACCACCAGGGGAGTCTTAGGTTTAGGCACCACAAGGGGGGTCTTAGGTTAAGGCACCACTAGGGGGGTCTTAGGTTTAGCCACCACCAGGGGGGTCTTAGGTTTAGGCATCCCCAGGGGGTCTTAGGTCTAGGCACCCCCAGGGGGGTCCAAGGTTTAGGCACCACCAGGGGGGTCCAAGGTTTAGGCACCACAAGGGGGGTCTTAGATTTAGGCACCACAAGGGGGGTCTTAGATTTAGGCACCACAAGGGGGGTCTTAGGTTTAGGCACCACAAGGGGGGTCTTAGGTTTAGGCACCACCAGGGGGGTCTTAGGTTTAGGCACCACCATGGGGGTCTAGGGGTTAGGGATAGGTACAGGGAGGGTTCTGTGTGAGAGTAGGGTTAGGTATAGTTTTAGTAAAATTGTATTTATACTTACTAATGTTTTACAACACTTATTATGAACGTAGTTATATTTATATCATTGTTATAAACAATATTTTTACATTTTATTATAAGAAGAAACAATAAATGAAGGTTATTCACCATAATGTACAATTATAGTGATTAAACATATATTATCTTTTTTTAACAAACGTAATTATAAGTTTCACTTTTGAAACAGGGAAGATTAACGTTTTTACAATTGCCGATTTCATACACATTATTTAATGATTTATAGATTTGTAAAACATTATTTGTAAACGAAATACAAAACAGCGCCCTTTTTTCCCGACTCCCTTTTTGTACGTACGCCTAGGAACACCCAAAGGTGCATGAAGGCAAAACATTGGCTATGTATTTGGTGTTTACAGCAAATGGTAAAGGTACAATGTAGGTTATTGTATCTGGGTGGTCTGAATAGTATTATGAGCAAGGTGCATTTTTAAATTATTGCATCTAGGCGGATTAAAAAGATAACTTGGCATCGAGCAAACTGTTAGAATAAATCCTTTTCCCTTAGGAAAGAAAGTGAGGATGAGTGAACAGCACTATTTAGATGGTGAGAGAGAAGGCAAATAGATTGAGTATTATAATAATCCTCTAGGGCTTGTTCACACTAGATTCGTTTTGGCCAATTTTAAGCGTGGGCGTTTTATCTAAAACACCATTATTCTCTATTCACATCTGAGCGGTTCATTTCCGATCCGCTCAGAAAAGCAGTTCTTGGCCATTTTTGAAGTGATTTTGCCTCAATGGAAGGTATAGGAAATGTGCAAACGCTCACAAAATCGCTTTGTGCAGCGATTGCGTTTTTAAGAAGAAATACATTGTATTTATTCTGACTGACGTCAGGAAGTAACAAAATGCAATCGCTCAGCAAAACCACTTAGAAAAGCGGTTCACAAAAAACAGCAGGCATGTAATTGCCGGAATTTGGAAAGAAAAATGCTAAACGCAGATGGACACGCAAACAGAACGCAATGTGAACAGGGCCTTAGACTTACCGATCAGGGCCAAGCACTTCTGTGAAGTGAGGAGCATCTTGGCCGTCTAGATATTGGAGCTAGTAACTAATTGTCCAATGGGGTGGGGCCACCTCATCAAAAGCTGCGGGGCTCAGTGGAGTGCATAGCGCGTCATATGCGCATGTGCATAAGCGTATAATTGTGCATGTTCGTCTGACGTCATACGCACGTGTGAACATAACATGCCAGATTAGGTGCTGTTTTGTTAATGGGAAGGGAGGGCAGCTCAACTTACAGCGTGCACGCTGTGATAACAATAAATAAAATAAAGTGATAGAGGAATTTAAGTATATGTTTGCCAAGGGGAAGGAACAAAAGGGGAGGGGGGGAGACAAGAAATTATCAGTGTGGAACGGGGAAAAATAGATATAAAACGAAAGACGATTATATTAGGCCTGACATGGTATTCTCATGCCACCTGGTGTTCTTCCAGTCGGCTCAGTCATGCTGTCCTGCCCTGTTGCCTGGAGCATCGTTGCTTGTGCATGCCCAGTACAGCGGGACTCACGGTGACTGGAAGAAGAGACTGGCCTGGCCAGCTCAAAATCGGAGGGGCCCAGGAGGATAGCGAGGTAGCAAACAGCCTAAAGGGGCAGGGCCATGACTAGACTTAATAGGCCCCCCCTGAAAAAATAATAGCATAGGGCCCCCTTGTTCCCAAAACCCCATGCAGGTCACGTGATCGGGAGTTGACGAATGGCAGCAGAGAGTTTTCTGCTGTGGTGCAGTGTCTGGAAGCAGGAAAAATTACACACGCTCCTGAGGCTAGCGAGCGGCATGCCCAACACAGTGTCGGGTTGAGGAGAGTGAACGAGGTGGAGAAGAAGAGGGAATGGAAGGGTGATTAGAGGGAACTTCACAGCAAGCCTGCCCCTTCCTGTCTGAAAATTTGACTTGAGCAAAAAGTCTAAATTTTCAAGACGTGTTTATGGGGACCAGAGGGAACAAAGGGAGGGGACAGGCAATGCGCAGAGCTAGGTGGATCCCCCAGGAACATAGCTCTCTGCTTACCTTAGGTAGCTTTGCCTTATGTCAGGTGTCCTTTAATCTGCAGTTTGCTCATACTCAAAGGAAAGCTTAGATATAATGTTTAGCATAACTTCATAAGCCATTTTTTATTTAATATATATCAGATGAATCCTTTGACTTCAGTCTACGCCAGCTATTTTTTGCACACCAGTCAGTGGATTCAAAAAGTTTGGTGAACAGCACACCTAGAATTCCCTTTACCCATAGTATGAGTACATTATATGCTTCCTAGACGCCCAGCTACCAGACACCCAGATGCTCACACACTATTGATATGACCACTACTAGGCACTGTTTGTTTATGAAATGAGTTTAGCCCACAAAATGTTTCAATTCCCATGCCCTTTAAAACTTCAAATCCGCTGACCTAATTTATGTGTCAAAGTTTTCCTCAAGTTTGTAACCACCAAAAAAAAAAAAGTGAAATACTCACCTAAGAAGAGGGAAGGCTCTGGAGCCTTCCTGGTCTTTTCTTCATCCCTTCGTTCCTCTGCTGGGCCCCCTGTTCCAGCCTCTGACTTCATTTTCGAAGGACCTTTGGGTCTTCTCAAAAGGCCACAAAAAGTACTTGGGTACACATGCACAGTATGGAGCCATTCATCTTTGGAAGTATGCGGAGATCCAAGTACTTTCGAGGACTTCCTAAGATGCAGCCGGCAGGAGATTTGAACAGGGGCCTGGTGGTGAAACAAGGGAACTTAGAGAGGAACTGGAAGGCTGTAAGGGATCCAGAGGCTCCCCTACTCTTAGGTGAGTATCTAACTTTTTTGTTTAAGGATTATTATTAATAGGGCAGCACGGTGGCGTAGTGGTTAGCTCTCTCGCCTTGCAGCGCTAGGTCCCTGGTTCGAATCCCAGCCAGGGCACTATCTGCAAAGAGTTTGTATGTTCTCTCTGTGTCTGTGTGGGTTTCCTCCGGGCACTCTGGTTTCCTCCCACATTCCAAAAACATACGGATAAGTTAATTGGCTCCCCCTAAAATTGGCCCTAGACTACAGTACTTACACTACATAATATAGACATATGACAATGGTAGGGATTAGATTGTGAGCTCCTTTGAGGGACAGTTAGTGACAATATATATACACTGTACAGCGCTGCGTAATATGTCGGCGCTATATAAATGCTAAATAATAATAATAATAATAATAGTATTTATATAATGCCGACATCTACTGCAGCATGGAGCAGTATGTAGTCTTGTCACTTAACTGTCCCACAGAGGGGCTCTAATCACTAATTTAATCACTACCATAGTCATATGTCTAGGTATGTATCATGAAGTGTATATATCGTAGTCTAGAGCCAATTTTTGGGGAAGTCAATTAACTTATCTGTATGTTTTTGGGATATGGGAGGAAACTGGAGTGCCCGGAGGAAACCCACACAGACATGGGAGAACATATAAACTCTGTAACAGGTGCTTAAACACGGCCTTGAGTTAACCTCTCCAGTTACCTATTCATGCTAAAATTCTAGATATTTTTATTGTTAGCAACATTGTTAATATTCCATAGTCTCGTTGATGACTAGTCTAAAATGCATAGTAATATTATTGTGAAGTTTATTGGGATTTTCCCATGTATTGCATTGGATATTTACCAAACAAATATTGTTTACTAGCTGATTGCCCGACATTGCCCGTGTATGTATTTGGCTGGTGTTGGCTCCACCTACTTTTTCTAACCCTAACACACAATTACTCACTGACCAAGTTTGTGAGCTTTGCATTGTTTGGCACCAATAATTTGCATTGAAATGAAACAAATCTAATTGGCTGTGTATGGCTCCACCCCCTTTTCTGAATTTGAACCCCAGTCACCCAATAACCAACTGTACCAGGTTTGAGGCCTGTGCCATTAACAGTGCAATAATTGTAGCAATTAAATATTCCCCTTGAAAAGCAATAGGTGAAGTTTGATTCACTTTTGTAGGCTCCACCCACTTTTCTGAATATTAATCCCAGTCACCCAGTGACCAACTTGCAACGTTTAAAAACCCTGCCATTAACAGAATTGCTGCAGTTTACATTTTCCCAGTGAAATTTGTATTTGTCTCCAGCCACTGATGACCCGGCGTTGCCTGTGTATGTATTTGACTGGTGTTGGCTCCGCCCACTTTCTAACCCTAACACACAAACACTCAATGACCAAGTTCGTGAGCTTTGGGGTCCTTGGCATCAATAATTTGTATATTCCCATAGAAATTAAACAAATCAGATAGGCTGTTTGTGGCTCCACCCCTCTCCAGCATTTGAACCCCAGTCACCCAATGACCAACTGTAGCAGGTTTGAGGCATCTGCTATTAACAGTGTAAAAATGGCAGCAATTTAAATATTCCACTTGAAAATCAACAGGTGAATTTTGATTGGCTATTATAGGCTCCACCCACTTCCCTGAATATTAATCTCAGTCACTCAGTGACCATCAGGGCAAAGATTGGGAGCCCTGAAATAAACAGTGTAAGAATGGCTACAGTTTGCACTTTCCCAGTGAAATTTGTTTTTGGCTCCACCCACTTTTTGTAACCTGGACACAAGGTCACTACTCAATGCCCAAGTTTGTGAGTTTTGGGGTCCTTGGCATCAATAATGTGTATTTTCCCATGAAATGAAACAAATCTGATTAACTGTTTGTGGTTCTGTCCCTTTTCTGAATTTGAACCTCAGTGACCCAATGACCAACTGTACCAGGTTTGAGGCTTGTGCCATTAACAGTACAAGAATGGCAGCAATTTTAATATTCTCCTTGAAAAGTGACATGTGATTTTTGATAGGCATTTTTAGGCTCCACCCACTTTTCTGAATATTAATCCCAGTCACCCAGTAACCAGCTATGCTAAGTTTGAGAACCCTGCCATTAACAGTGAAGAAGGGCTGCAGTATACAATTTCCCAGAAAAATTTTTTTTTAACTCCACCCACTTTTTGTAACCTTGACACACAGTCACTACTCAATGACCAAGTTTGTGAGTTTTTGGGTTCCTGGCATCAAAATTGTGCTAATGGAAGCAGTTTATCCAGCAAAGAAATCTGGCTGTTTTTGGCTCTGCCCCTTTACTGAATTTGAACCCCAAACACTTAACGCCCGACTGTAGCAGGTTTGAGGCCTCTGCCATTAACAGTGTGAGAATGGCTGCAGTTTCAATATTCCCCTTGAAAATCAATAGGTGAATTTTGATTGGCTCTTGTAGGCTCCACCTACTTTTCCAAATATTAATCCTAGTCACCCAGTGACCAACTGTGTGAAGTTTGAGAACCTCGCCATTAACAGTGTAAGAAAAGCTGCAGTTTGCATTTCCCCATGTAAAAAGTTAGTTGTTTTTGTCTCCGCCCACTATTTCTAATCTTGACATACAGTCACTTAATGACCAAGTTTATGAGCTTTGGGGTGTTTGGCATCAATAAGTTGCATTTTACCATTGAAATTAAACAAATCTGATTGGGTGTTTTTGGCCCGCTACCTTCAGAATTTAAACCCCAGTCTCCCAGTGACTGACTGTAGCAGATGTTAGGCCTCTGCCATTAAGAGTGCATGAATGGCAGCAATGTAAATATTCCCCTTGAAAATCAAAAGGTGAATTTTGATTGGCTGCTGTAGGCTCCACCCACTTTTCTGAATATTAGTCCCAGTCACCCAGTGGCCAACTGTGTCACGTTTGAGAACCCTGCCAACAGAATAGCTGAAATCAATTTAACAAATCTGATTGGCTGTTTGTGGCTCCACCCCTTTAGTGAATTTGGACCCCAGTCACCCAATGACTGACTGTATCAGGTTTGAGGCCTCTGCCACTAACAGTGTAAGAATGGTAGCAATGTGAATATTCCCCTTGAAAATCAATAGGTACATTTTGATTGGCTGTTGTAGGCTCCACCCACATTTCTGAATATTCATCCCAGTCACCCAGTGGCCAATTGTGTAAAGTTTGGGAACCCTGCAATGTAAAAAATGAAGTTGTTGGCACCGCCCACTTTTTCTAACCTTGACATACAGTCACTCAATCATCAAGTTTATCAGCTTTGGGGTCCTTGGTATCAATACTTTGTATATTCCCATTGAAAAACAAACAAATCTGGCTGTTTGTGGCTCCGCCCCCTTCCTGAATTTGGACCCTAGTCACCCAGTGACCAACTGTACCAGGTTTGAGGCATCTGCTATTACCAGTATAAGAGAATGGTAGCAGATGAAACATTCCCTTTGAAAATCAAAAGGTGAATTTTTATTGGCTGTTGTAGGCTCCACCCACCTTCCAAAATCCTAATCTGTCACCCAATGACCAACTGTGCAAAGTTTGAGAACCCTGCTATTAACGGTGTAAGAATGGCTGCAGTTTATATTTTCCAGTGAAATTGGTTTTTAGCTCCGCCCACTTTTTGTAACCTTGACACACAGTCACCCAATGACCAAGTGTGTGAGTTTTCAGGTTCCTGGCATCAAAAATGTGTGATTTGAAGCAGTTTATCCACCAAGGAAATCTGATTGGCTGTATATGGCCCCGCCCCTTTAGTGAATTTGGACCCCAGTCACCCACTGACTGACTGTAGCAAGTTTGAAGCCTCTGCCATTAAAAGTGTAAGAATAGCAGCAGTTTAAATATTCCCCTTGAAAATCAATAGGTGAATTTTGATTGGCTGTTGTAGGCTCCACCCATTTTCTTGAATCTTAATCGCATTCACCCAGTGACCAAGTGCGCCAAGTTTGAGAACCCTGCGATTAACAGTCTAAGAATGGCTGCAGTTTACATTTTACCATGTAAAACGAACGGCTGAAATTTGATTTGCTGTTTTATGCTCCGCCCACTTTTCCTGGATTTGTAACCTCGGTCACCAAGTGACCAACTGTGCCAAGTGTGGGGACTCTGGCTTGATTACTGTGAGAATGGCAGCCTTTTACATTTTTTTCCATTGACTTGAATGGGTGGAATCTGATTAGCTGTTTGTAGCTCCGCCCACATGTGCAGGGGGGCCGCGAGACCCCCAGAACATATCATCCCAGGTAGTAAGGGATCTGTGTACCAAGTTTCGTTCAAATCGGTCAAGCCGTTTTTGCGTGATCGCGGCACATACACACACACACACACACACACACACACACACACACACACACACACACATACATACATACATACATACATACATACATACATACATACATACATACATACATACGATTTTATATATATAGATTGCTTTGTTGTATTTTCAAAAAATTTCAAAACATCTATTGATTTAAAAGAAAAAACAAAACAAAACACAGGACCTCTTTTTTTGGGAGGCCGATTCTGAACCAACAGTTTAAAGCTAATCCTAAATCTGTCATGCATTTTACCATGCATACATATTTGTAACACATTATTAATATTATTATTATTATTATGTTTTTTTTGTTGTTGTTGTTTTTTACAGGATTGTAGTAGGGATCACCTCCAGGTCCTCAGAGGACAATCTCCAATGGTTAATTGCTTTTCTCAAAGAGGAGTTCTGGGATATCAATTTTGAAGTTAAATTCCTTCCTATCACCAATAGAAACAGATATGAATGGGAGGATGAAGTACGGAGGACATGTTCAGTTGGGATTCTCTATCATACCAAGCTCCAGGGAAGAGTTAATATCACTGATATAGGAGATGCATTGTATGATGAGGAGCTGAAATATCTATCTGATACTCTAGGTAAGTAGTCCTTCTTATGATCAATATTTAGTCCTTAACCACTTTGTCCTCCTTGACATATAAAAACGTCAAGGAGGACAGGCGCGCTCCCGCGGCAGATCGCGCGTGCACGCGCACTCCCGGCCGCGGAGTCGGTAGCCCCGGAATCAATGTATCGGGCTATGGAGCCCGATCACTGATTCCTCTCCCCCGCTGAAAAAGCGACAGCTTCTCTCGGAAGCTTCGCTCTTTCTAAAGCTGTGTCCCTCTAAGCGTACATTGTACGCTTAGAGTGACGTCATGTAAACAAACTCGAGATTGCCATCTTGTGGCCAAAAAGTAAAACTACAAGTAAATGCCAAAAAACATTACAATACACCAATATTTCCCCAAATAAAACACTTTTATATCCCACCCTCCCAAAAATGCCCACATAAAATGTTTAATAAAAAAACAAAAAACATTACTATAAAAAAAAAAACCACATAAATATTTACCTAAGGGTCTAAACTTTTTAAATATCTATGTAAAGATGAAATATTTATCTCTATTTTTTTTATAAGCTTGTAAATAGTGATGTATGCAAAACTGAAAAAAATGCTCTTTTATTTCCAAATAAAATATTGTCGCGATACATTGTGATAGGGACATAATTTAAATGGTGAAATAACCGTGACAAATGGGCAATAACAATACGTGGGTTTTAATTATGGAGGCATGTATTATTTTAAAACTATAATGGCCAAAAACTGACAAATAATGAATTTTTTCATTTTTTTTCTTATTCTTCCTGTTAAAATGCATTGCTGAATCGCAAAACTGGCGATTCCCCGACGTTTTGCGGCCGCGATTTTTCTATGCTATGCACTGCATAGCAAAATCGCGGCAAATATCGCTCCGCCGCGCGTTCGCGTAAAAAACGAATCGCGGTAGTGGAAATGACCTACCGCGATTCCTATGTTAAAAAGCAAACCGTAGCGATTGTAAAATCGCTAGCGGTTTGCGACTTTGCGATTCAGCCAGCGCTGGTGGAAAAGGGCCCTTAGCAAAATGGACCCCCCAAAGAAAGCCTAATTGGTGGCGGATAAAACAAGATATAGATCAGTTCATTGTGATAAGTAGTGATAAAGTTATAGGCTAATGAATGGGAGGTGAACATTGCTCGGATGCATAAGCTGAAAACGACTGAGATGTTAAGTGGTTAAATGCTTTTGAACCAAAAAAAGTGATACAAGTAAGGAACTATATATTAAACTTGTCTAAAAGTTCCCAAAAAGTGCTTAGAATAAATATTCAAGTAGTTTTGTTTTGTTTATTTCCAAAAGTGCATAAAAAGGTACTTTAATAATGCACAGTAATATACATATGGAAGAAGTGCTATTGTAAAATAAATACTTCAGCTTCACAGTAAAATATATCTTCCGGCTATTGCACAATAAAAATTGCACAGATATTATTCCTTGATCAGTCTTGCACAAATATTGTTCATAGATTTGCAAACAATCTGTATGCTTGTACAGGGAAATGCACTTCCAACAAAAACGAACAAGCACTGACATCTTCTACAGTGCTTTACAGAGTACAAAGTTATGTTAGGCCCAGTGCACACTGAGCGGTTTTAGCAGCGATCCGCCAACCGCATCCGCCTGTGAAACCGCTTGGCTAATGTATTTCATTGGGATGGTGCACACCAGCAGTTTGAGGTTTTTAGCAAACCGCAAACGTGCCTCCTGCTGCATGTTTGCGGTTTGCAGAAGCGTTTCTGCCTCAATGTAAAGTATAGGAAAAATGCAAACTGCTCTGGAAAACGCTAGATCAGA
This sequence comes from Hyperolius riggenbachi, assembly GCF_040937935.1. Classification (NCBI taxonomy): domain Eukaryota; kingdom Metazoa; phylum Chordata; class Amphibia; order Anura; family Hyperoliidae; genus Hyperolius; species Hyperolius riggenbachi. Next base: position 64,520,416 of record NC_090652.1, read on the forward strand.
GCGTTTTTTCAGGCGTTTTTGTTACAGAAGCTGTTCAGTAACAGCTTTTACTGTAAGTATATACTCGCATACAAGCCGAATTTTTGACCCCCAAAAAGGGGGTCAAAAGTTGGGGGGTCGGCTTGTATGCGAGTCTTCCCTGGTGGTCTAGTGGTCGGGTGGTGGGTGGTCCATGCCCCCCCTCCCCGCTCCCCCCGTGGCCACCGCTGCTATTACCTGCTTAGGCAGCGGCCGCTTCCTAATCCGCATACCCCTTCTGAAGTTGCAGAGTGTATCACAGCAGCGCGCCCGGCGCTGCTGCTGTGACGATGCAGGGGGGCAGGAAAGAGCGGTTCCCCTGGTAACGGCTATACAGATCGCCGCTATAGGGAGCCGCGCTCTTTCCTGCACCCTGCATCATCACAGCAGCAGCGCCGGGCGCGCTGCTGTGATACACTCTGCAACTTCAGAAGGGGAACGCGGATTAGGAAGCGGCCGCTGCCTAAGCAGGTAATAGCAGCGGGGAGCGGGGGGAGCGCTATACTGGGGCACTATACTAGCCATACTGGGGTACTATACTAGCTAAACTGGGCACTATACTAGCTAAACTGGGCACTATACTAGCTATACTGAGGCACTACCTACCCATACTGGGCACTATACTGGGCACTATACTGGCTAAACTGGGCACTATACTGGCTATACTGGGCACTATACTGGCTATACTGGGCACTATACTGGCTATACTGGGCACTATTCTTGCTAAACTGGGCACTATACTAGCTATACTGAGGCACTACCTACCCATACTGGGCGCTATACTGGGCACTATACTGGCTATACTGGGCACTATACTGGCTATACTGGGCACTATACTGGCTATACTGGGCAAATACTGGCTATACTGGGCACTATACTGGCTATACTGGGCACTATACTAGCTATACTGGGCACTATACTAGCTATACTGAGGCACTACCTACCCATACCGGGCGCTATACTGGGCACTATACTGGCTATACTGGGCACTATACTGGCTATACTGGGCACTATACTAGCTATACTGGGCACTATACTAGCTATACTGGGCACTATACTAGCTATACTGGACACTACCTACCTATACTGGGCACTACACTAGCTGTACTGGGCACTATACTAGCTAAACTGGGCACTATACTAGCTAAACTGGGCAGTGGGCACTATACTAGCTATACTGAGGCACTACCTACCCATACTGGGCACTATACTAGCTATACTGGGACACACTGGGGGGCTGCACCAATCCAGCATTTCCTACCCCCGGCTTATATGGGGGTCAATCATTTTCCCCTGGTTTTTCAGGGAAAAGTTGGGGGGTCGGCTTATATGCGGGTCGGCTTATTTGCGAGTATATATGGTATTTGTAATCTGCTACACAAAAATGCTCCCAAAAACGCTAGACATGTTTAGAAAACTGCTCTAAACATGCCTAGAATCGCTCTGAAATCTGCTCACACAAACGCCTAGCGTGTTGTGGATCTGCTAGCGGTTTTGTCGTGCACTGGGCCAAACTGACTATTTTCAAAGGAGTTCACAATCTAATCCCTAATATAGTTATAATCTATCAGATCACTCAAATTGCATGCAGAGTATGCCTGACTTTAACCACTTCACCTCAAAGGGTTTTTCCCTTTAAAAAGACAGAGCTATTTTCCCATGTCAGCGCTCCTTCCATCCATTCACCTATAACTTTATTACTACTTATCACAACAAAACAATCTATATCTTGGTTTTTCGCCACCAATTAGGCTTTCCTTGGGGGGTACTTTTTGAATTATTTTATTCTAAAAGTGTTTTCACTGGAAAAAGAAGAACATTTTTTTTTTCATGTTTCAGTTTACGGGCTATTATAGTTTTAAAATAATACATGCTACCATAATTAAAACCCACACATTTTATTTGTCCAAGTTATTGCAACGTTTACATTTTTTCCCTAGTACAATGTGTGGCACCAATATTTTACTTGGAAATAAAGGTGGATTTTTTCAGTTTTGCACCCATCCCTAATTGCAAGCCCATAATCTATAAAGTAATAATAGTATACCCTCTTGACACTCATATTAAAAAAAAGTCCCCAAGGTAACTATTTATCTATTTTTTTTTATTTGTAATTTTTTTCTTTTCTTTTTTTTGTTGGGGGGGGGGGGGGGGGGGGTAATTATTGGGGAGTGTGGAAGGTCAGGAGATAATGTTAAATGTAAAATAAGGTCAAAATAGGACTTTTATTGAAAGAAAAAAAAAAGTAGATGTAATTTTACTATGTGGCCGCAAGATGTCCTTGCAGCTGACTTCCTTATGCGTAGTATTACTACAGAAGCAGGAAGCAATGGACATGGACAGTCTCTGTGAATGGACACACACGGGACTTAGATCAATGAATGGGAATTGTGTTCCCATTCATTGATCTAGCGGCTAATGATTGGCAGCGGTAACAAGCGCGGGGGGTGAGTGGGAACGCACGGCGGGTAGGGACTTAGTAGCTACGTCCCTGCACAGAGTTATGGTAATTTGCAGGGATGTAGTTACTCATCTCGAGGGAGGAGAGGTGGTTAAACTCATTGTTTGATTCACTACATATCACAAACAATATATTACAGCTAGTATAGCTTTATGAACTTAATATGTACTGAATAGGGATGCTATTCAGTACATATATGCTGAAGAGGGATGGACAAATTCCTGTATGCAGGCAGCACACAACACTTTTACCATTACTGGCATAGTGCCAGTTGCCTAGTTAGCACGACCCACATTACCTAAGTAATGCAAGCATTGCAAGAGTAATGAGCATTGTAGCACACATTACCCTAGCAATGCTAGCGTTCTTTAGGTAACAAAGGTCGCGCTAACTAGGCAACTCACACTATGGTGTTAGTGTAGTAACAGTAATATTGCTTTGTGGTATCTGCATAAAGCAATTTTACCAGTGAATAGCAAAAATGCCAATATTTTTTACGCATTAACTTTTTGTGAAATAATGTAGGATTTAACTTTCAAGCAAAAATGCCATTGAAAATGATTTTGTAATAAGTTTGTGCTTTTTCACAATTTGTTGTGCTAAAAAATAAATGTGGTAAAATACCGCTTTTGCCAATTTTCATGAATTTTTAAATTGAAAAGAAAAATCTGTGACTTGGATGAAAATTTGCAAGCAACACTGAATTTTACCACAGTTTAGTGCATCAGGGCCAAAATAAGAAAACTGTGCCACTCTTCCCTTTGTAATGGAACAAGTATGTCTTAATTCCTATTGGTTGCTAGAAGCAAGCTCTATGAAGTCTGATGCAAGGTCTTTGCAAGGAGCTTTGACACTTAACAAGACAAGCCTCTTTATCCTACTGAGGATTTCCACAGCATCTTCTGGTCCCCGGTTGCCACCTCCGGACCCTCCCAAGATTACAGACAAGAGCTTGCCAGTAATCTGAACAAGGCTGCACTACTCTTTAGGCACACGTGTGTTCAAACCATGCCCGCGCAGTACGTTGTGCCTGCTCATGCATGATCAGCTGGAGGGTCTGCAAGCGACAGATGGGGACCAGAGGGCGCCATGGGAAACCTCATTAGGATCCAGAGGCTTCCCTTTCCTTAGGTAATAATAATAATAATTTGAACATTTGTATAGCATTTTTCTCCTGTCTGACTCAATAGCACTCAAGAGCTGCAGCCACTAGAATACGCTCAAGAGGCTACCCTGCAGTGTTAGGGAGTCTTGCCTTGAACTCCTTATTGTACCATAGGTACTGACCCCACCCATGATTCAAATCCTTGTCTCCCATGTGAAAGGTGGTGCCTTTAACTAGTACTCTATCCAGCCACTATAGGTAAGTATTAGTGATGAGCAGAAAGTATGCCTATGTGTAATTACGCATCATAATCATAATGCAAAATTTTGTGGAAAAGCGTAATAATTTTGTATGTAATTTTAAGCATTTGTAATTACGCATGAATTTACATGTAATTTACACATAATTTTGTGTCAACTTTGGCTGTCAATAGTAAATCCACCATACATGTTATTGGTACCAAAATTGATATATATGGAGAATAGTGGGTACAAGTAAAACATTTTTCAAAAAGACCTTGTAGTTTTTAACAAAATCAATTTTAAAAATACAAAGAAAATGTTTTTTAAACTGTCATTTAAAATGGTTTAAAAACCATTTTTGTAAGGCCCTTCAGAGTACCTGCTCACAAATCAGCTCCAATGCTCCAATCTAACACCACACGCTTCACCCTATGTGGTGCGTCCCCGCTTGAACAGGAGGTGAGGAAGTAACACCTACCTGACTTCGGTTACACCGAGGCCTTAAGTGTGCAAATTATTGGAGCTGAATGCAGGGTGAGCAGATAAACCTCCAGGCCAAACAAGACACACAGAATATATCGAGAACAGTCCAGGGTCATACGCGTGAGATCAGATATGCAAGGTACAGAGCAGTAGGCAATGAGCAGAGTCTAATAACAATCCGAGTCAGGGCAGGCGGCAGGCAATAACAGAGTCCAGTAACAATCCGAGTCTAGGCAGGCGGCAGGAAAGAATGGTCGAGGTACAGGCAAAGGTCAAAATCCAGGAATCCAATAACACAGAAGTATAACAGCACCCAGGCAACTAGCAAAAGCTAACGCTATCACGGGCAATCACAGGAAGCACTCAGCAGGCTTATATTCTACATGCAACCAATCAGTGGCCGGCCACATGCACCCAACAGCCAATCACACACAGGCATTAATCAGCTGACAGTGAGGTCAGCTGAAACAGATGACCACAACAAGCCAACTGACCTACCCAATACTGACCAACAAACCTTTCTGACAGTATTAGTCATAGCACAGTGGTCAAACTCACCACCTCTGATGTGGGAGACCAGGGTTAAATCCCAGGCAGGGTCAGAAATTATTATTTCATATTATTTAAATAAAACCCCTGCTAAGTGTCAGCTGACTACCTCAGTCGTCGCCTCAGACCATACTGCGACCGAGAGGAGCGGATCCTTACAATTTTTCTTTGCATTTTTAAAATCAGTTTTCTCCAAAAACTACAAGGTCTTTTTGAAAATATTTTTTTGACTTGTACCCACTATTCTCCTTAACATATGTGACAATGTTGGTAGCAATAGCATGTATGGGGGCCTTGCTATTTACCGCCAAAGTCAGCACAAAATTATGCGTAAATTAATGTGCAATTAGGAATTATTATACAAAATCAATTGAACTAACAATTTGTATTTACGGATAGGCGTAATTGTGAAAATGTATGCAAAATTGTGCGTAATCGTAATTAGCTAATTACGATCATCACTGGTAAGTATGTGTTTCTGAACCAAAGCTTTGGCTTAGTTCTCTATAAGTCTAATTCTAGGCCTCACAGAGAAATAAAAAACATTGAATAAACTACTTTCACCTAAATATTAGGCTATCCCCACATATGGAACCTATGCTTATTAGCAGAGATTGAGAGTAAAGATAGCTCCAAGTACCAGTAGCAGATACCACTGAGAGCATGACAAAACATTTTTTGTTCGCTTGCTAAGGTTCAGCCATTTAATGTTGTCCATTAGTGTCCATTAGACACAGTAAGTCTTAGGAGGTTGGTATATAACTGACTGAGCAATGTTTGGGAAACACTATGCAAACGTATTATGGAACGTAAAAACTATAATTTCAGCTACAAGCAATGATGTGCTAGAAATTCCACAATCAATGGGCATTGGTCTACTCAGTACAATCCTTTGTTCAGTGTGTAACACATCATTTCTTTGTCTTTTACTAGGGAAAGAAAAGGTCCTGGTGGTGTTGGATGACATAGAGAATTTTAGTGAGGAAGAGAGACAGAATATTCTACAGACACAATTCAGCCTGGGCCAACTGTCTTCCCAGGTCATTCTTATTCCTGAACATGGCAAAGAGAAAGTTGCTTTGGAGAATAAAACAGAATTTCTTAAAGTTCTTGAAGCTGGTAAGAAAGTATTTTATAGGAAAGTATGGAGGTTGGAGAACAAAGCCTCCAAGTTGGCTGTGTTAGTGATACAAAGGTTTAACCGTCTCAAATGCTTTTTCCCTATCTCTTCTTATTTGAGATAGCTCAATTAAAATAACTGGTGAAGGGAAACTACAACTGTGTACCCCTCACACATGGCGTATGAGGTTAGCTCTAGGATGAAGACATTCTTAGATGAGCTGGGGATCCCAAAGCAGGACCAACTGTCAGAGTTGAATGCCCCTGTTTTGGAGAATGAGATCTGAGTGGTCATTAAGGCTTTATCCTCCAGAAAGATTCTGATTCCTGGACACTGATGGGTTCTTGTATGCATAGTATAAAATGTTCAACAACCTCCTGGTTCCTCATATGGTAAGAATGTTTAACGCCTTTATGAAAGTGAAAGTAATCCCACTCAGTATAAAGTTTTTGAACATTATCATGATCCATAAAGAGGAGAGAGATTCCCAACATGTTTGTAACTATTGTCAAATTTCGTTGATTGATTTGAATCTTAAAGGGATTCCATGCACCTTTCATGGGTATGCTATGACCCCTCTGGAGGAGCCTCTTGCATTGGCCATGCATGTCATTTTCTCTTTCTGTTCCATTCAGTGATGCACTTCTCTAACAGAGAAGACAGGGGTGACCCAGAAGTTATAACATAGCCAAGATAGCAGCCGCAATTTTTAAATAAAAATCGAACTAAAACTATTTGGTGTAGAACAGCAATTCAGGCATCAAATCAAAGAGGAGAGTACAAGCTACAGAAAAGCACTTGCAGTACTGGTCGTAGTCTCTAGGCATACACATGAGAGGTGCTCGGAGTCCCTTTAAGATCTACACAAAGATCCTAGAAAAACAATTGAACCCAATTTTCACCACTATTGTCAACGGGGACCAAGTGGGTTTCATTATGAAGCATCAGGCAGGCAATAGCATGCTTGTTGGCCAATGTCATCATAAACTGGGTGGGGGGTCAGTCAGGCCTTCTTTGCTTCTGAGTTTGGATGCAGAGAAGGCCTTTGACAGGGTCATGTCACCATATCTTTTTGAGGTTTTACAGCATTTTTGCTTCTTGGGTCTCATTCTCTCAGCTATCAGAGGAAAAAAATGTGACCTGGCAGGCTCTTGTAGGAAACAAAAAAGGCACAGGGAGACTGGGAGCCCGATCTGGTGTATTATCAACAAAGCACCAGAGGATGTAATAGAGAGAAGAAATATACTCACAAAATTGGGTCACTATAACAGCAACCACTCATCAAGCATGTGAGGAAGTACCGTCCTCACTTGGCCTTGTTTCCGGTAGAAGGATAGGTCACAGCTCCAATGAAAAAGGATGGCACACCTGGGATTTCTCCAAGGGTGAAATCCCTTGCACAGGGGTAATTGAGGTAACTGGGAGAAGGTTGGAGGCACCAGTAGAAATACAACTGTATTTTATACAGTATTTTATACAGTGCATAGACAAACTATAGTAGAATAAGGTACCAATGTTCCCAGTGGCGGACACAGCCAGCAGTGGGCCCCTGTGCAAAATCTCAATTGTGGGCCCCCCTGACCTGCAAAAAATGGGTGTGGATAGAACTTGCGTCGCGTAGCGCCGCGGCAAAAAATGGGTGTGGCAATGACCGGATAAGGGCGGAGCTAACTGTAATTTAAAGTGATCCCGGGGTGAGAGTGATATGGAGGCTGCCATATTTATTTCCTTTTAAACAATACTAGTTGCCTGGTGGCCCTGCTGATCTATTTTGGCTGCAGTAATAAACTGAATTACACCAGCAACAAGCATGCAGCTTAATCTACTCAGTTCTGACAATATTGTCAGAAACCCCTGACCTGCTGCATGCTTGTTCAGGGTCTATGGTTGAAAGAATAAGAGGCAGAGGACCAGCACGGCAACCAGGCAATTGGTATTGCTTAAAAGGAGAGAAATATGGCAGCCTCAGTATTATTCTCACCTCAGGTTCCCTTGAAAAGTGCAACGCAAAGACAGTGGGCCCAAGTTTTGGTGACCCTTTCCCCAGAAAATTCACATAATTGTGCAGGTTTTCTCAAGAAAATACACATAATGTGAGCATATTTGCCCAGAAAATACATTCAATCATGTCGGCAGATTTGCCCAGAAAATACATTCAATCATGGTCGGCAGATATGCCCAGAAAATACATTCAATCATGTCGGCAGATATGCCCAGAAAATACGTGCAATCCTGTCGGCAGATATGCCCAGAAAATACATTCAATCATGTCGGCAGATATGCCCAGAAAATACGTGCAATCATGTCGGCAGATATGCCCAGAAAATACATTCAATCATGTCGGCAGATATGCCCAGAAAATACGTGCAATCATGTCGGCAGATATGCCCAGAAAATACGTGCAATGATGTCGGCAGATATGCCCAGAAAATGCGTGCAATCATGTCGGCAGATATGCCCAGAAAATACGTGCAATCATGTCGGCAGATATGCCCAGAAAATATGTGCAATCATGTCGGCAGATATGCCCAGAAAATACGTGCAATCATGTCGGCAGATATGCCCAGAAAATACGTGCAATCATGTCGGCAGATTTGCCCAGAAAACACATGCAATCATGTAGCAAATTTGCCCAGAACATACATGCAATCATGTGGCAGACCTGCCCAGAACATACACGCAATCATGTGGCAGACCTGCCCAGAACATACACCTGCTAGTATAAATAATAAAAAAAACATTTACTCACCTGCAGCAGCAGACCTCCTGTCCCAGCCTCCATCCGGCGCGCAGCTCCCATGGGTGGTTGGGTAGATAGGTAGCCTGGTGGGTGAGTGGGTAGGTAGTTAGCCTGGTGGGTAGGTAGCCTGGTGGGTAGGTAGGTAGGCAGCCTGGTGAGTGGGTAGGTAGGCAGCCCTTAGCCGGGTGGGTAGGTAGCCTGGTGGGTGGCTGGGTAGCCGGGTGGGTAGGTAGTCTAGTGGGTGGGTAGGTGGGTGGGTGGGTGGGTAGGTAGCCGGGTGGGTGGGTAGGTAGGTAGCCTGGTGGGTCTTTAGGTAGGTAGCCTGGTGGGTTGGTAGGTAGCCGGGTGGGTAGGTAGCCTGGTGGGTGGGTAGGTAGCCGGGTGGGTAGTTAGGTAGCCGGGTGGGTGGTTAGGTAGCCGGGTGGGTGTTTAGGTAGCCGTGTGGGTGATTAGGTAGCCGGGTAGGTAGCCGGGTGGGTAGGTAGCCGGCAGGGTGGTTAGGTAGCCGGGTAGGTAGCCGGGTGGGTAGATAGCCGGGTGGGTGAGTAGGTGCCAGGTGGGCGTGTAGGTAGCCGGGTGGGTGTGTAGGTAGCCGGGTGGGTAGGTAGCCGGGTGGGTGGTAAGGTAGCCGGGTAGGTAGTCGGGTGGGTGTGTAGGTAGCCAGGTGGGTGGTTAGGTAGCCCGGTAGGTAGCCGGGTGGGTAGGTAGCCGGCAGGGTGGTTAGGTAGCCGGGTAGGTAGCCGGGTGGGTAGGTAGCCGGGTGGGTGGTTAGGTAGCTGGGTAGGTAGGTAGCCGGGTGGGTGGTTAGGTAGCCGGGTAGGTAGCCAGGTGGGTGGGTAGCCGGGTGGGTGGTTAGGTAGCCGGGTAGGTAGCCGGGTGGGTAGGTAGCCGGGTGGGTGGTTAGGTAGCCGGGTGGGTAGGTAGCCGGCAGGGTGGTTAGGTAGTCGGGTAGGTAGCCGGGTGGGTAGGTAGCCGGGTGGGTGGTTAGGTAGCTGGGTAGGTAGGTAGCCGGGTGGGTGGTTAGGTAGCCGGGTGGGTGGGTAGCCAGGTGGGTGGTTAGCCGGGTGGGTGGTTAGATAGCCGGGTAGGTAGCCGGGTGGGTAGGTTGCATGGTGGGTGGTTAGGTAGCTCGTTAGGTAGCCGAGTGGGTGTGTAGGTAGCCGGGTGGGTAGGTAGCCGGGTGGGTGGTTAGGTACCCGGGTAGGTAGCCGGGAGGGTGTGTAGGTAGCCGGGTGGGTAGGTAGCCGGGTGGGTGGTTAGGTAGCCGGGTAGGTAGCTGGGTGGGTAGGTAGCCGGCAGGGTGGTTAGTTAGCCGGGTGGGTAGGTAGCCGGGTTGGGGGTTAGGTAGCCGGGTAGGTAGCCGGGTGGGTAGGTGAGTAGGTAGGTAGCTATCCGGGTGGGGGGCCCGACTCCTATCCTCCCTCCCTCCCTCCCTCACCTCGGGGGGCCCCCCTCCCGGTATGCGCGGCAGGAGAGCGGAAAATACAGGAAGTCTCCGGGGCTCCAGCAGATGCTAGAGGCCCAGCCGCTTGGTCTCCGATATGTCTCCAAGTTGGAGACATATCGGAGACCAAGCGGCTGAGCCTCTAGCGTCTGCTGGAGCCACGGAGACTTCCTGTATTTTCCGCTCTCCCGCCGCATGAGGGGGGGCCCGAGGTGAGGGGGGGGAGGAGTCGGGGCCCCCCAGGTAAAAAAAAAAAGATCAACCATGACAAAACAGAGGTCCTTCCTCTTACTACTCCCCCAGGCGATCTTTAGGTCCTGCCAGAAAGTTTTCATTTCAGGTGGAAGTTAGAAAGTATTAAGTACTAGCCAACCCGCGGCGTAGCATACGCCGCATAAGGGGGTAGAGGGCAGGAAGGGGGTATTGGGCACAGCGGCGGGGAAGGGTGTCGGATCCCCCCTCAACTGGGTCCCCTATGTGTGCTCCCCCTCCAGCTTAAGCACAGCAGAAACCCCCCCTCACCTGGGTCCCCCATGTGCACTCCCCCTCCAGCTTAAGCTCAGCAGGAACCCCTCCCTCACCTGGGTCCCCCATGTGCGCTCCCCCTCCTGCTTAAGCACAGTAGCAGCCGCCACTATTAGTAAGAGGCAGCGGGGGCGGGGATGCCTCACCTCTTCCGTGTTCCAGCGTGCGTTCCACTGTTGTCACTTCCTGCAATGCCGCCCACTGTATTGGTGTAATTTGCCTTTTTAGAACAGAAGGAAATCTGCAATCATTCAGCTAGAAGTGAACATTTGTGGACACCCACAATGCACTGCTACTAAATATGCCAATTATTCCTTTTCACCCTTATTAACCCAAGCAAGCATCCAGAACCACTGCTGTATAGCAAGCCTATAGCTTTATATTTTACACAGCCATATCAAACCCACATGTAACAGCCTGTTTCAGACTTTTGGTCCTCATCTGTACATGGCAAGGATTGGTATGGAAGTAGGAGATAGGGCTTGGACCAGTACAACAGAGTAACCAAGCAGCTCAGGGTGACTTACCCACAATGTTCCGCTACTAAATATGCAAATTATTCCTTTTCACCCTTGGTAAGTCAAGCAAGCCTATGTACCTGATTCACAAAGCGGTGCAAACTGTTTAGCATGGGTGTGCTAAACAGTTAGCACGTGAAGTGCCGTTCGTGGACTTTTGCACGCGCAAAAGCCCACGATCGCGCAAATCATTTACACCACTTTGTGAATCAGGCCCTATAGCTTTAAACTTTACACAGACATATCAAACCCACATGTAACAGCCTATTTCAGACTTGTATGAGCTAGGACTTGGACCAGTACAACAGAGTAACCAAGCAGGTCAGGGTGACCCAAACTACTAATAATGTATAGGAGAATAAAATAGACCGAAAAGCCCCCGTACTAAAAAAAGAAAAGCTTGGTGTAATTTTCCTTCTTAAAACAGAAGCAAATCTGCAATAATTCAGCTATAAGTGAACATTTGTGGTTACCCACAATGCACTGCTACTGAATATGCAAATTATCCCTCTTTGCCCTTGGTTTGATATGACACTACTTCTTCTTCCTGCTTGGACCAGCCCCTTCTTCTTGCTTGGACCGGCCCTGGGGCAGGGCGCTACTTCTTCTTCTTGCTTGAAGGTTGAGGCACTTACTCTATTATATAGATAGATTTGGAAGTTTACCTGAGTACCTACTATGATAATAAATTATTTATTCTTAAACTTAAAGAACTTATTCTTAACTTCAACAAATCAGAAAGACTTAGATATGTGGAATGGATATGATATCTCATGGATTGGGAGAATCTACTTAACTGAAATGAACGCACTACCCAGATTTCTCTACTTGTGTGAAACCCTGCCCATTATTATACCCTGTTTAGTACTTCATAAGCTTCAGGAGGATGTGCTGTGATTTACCTTGGCTTCACCTCTAAGAACTAAACTAAAATTCTTTAATGGGGTCCTAACGGGCTTACTGGTCAGAGAACTAAATTTTGTTAAGATGAGTCTAAATGCAATTAAATTCACCTGGAACCTCTGGCACAGAACTTGCCATGAATAGAATGTATTGCAAATCACCTCTCAGTTAATATGTTTACAGGGAAATCCAATGCTTCCGCAGGACTCTTTGACTAGATATAAATTTGCATTACAAGGTTCAGACTTCTTCAAAGATCTATATGACCTATCTCTGACTAAAATGCAGTCTTTCTCACAATTACAAGCAAAATGCTCCATGACACATCAGAAGTTCTATGAATATTTGCAGATTAGATCATAAATACTCAAGGAATTGGATACTACATCTCTCCCCTCCAATACAGTGTGGAAATCGAATCTACTGGAATCGGATAGGGAGCCAGGTTTGATCTTGAGGCTTTACTCCACTTTGTCAATATCTGGTCTAGCTTCTTTTGTCAAACATAAATATATCTTGGAGTAGGAATCATCTTTAGATCTAGCTGAGTGGAAATATATATGACTAAACACTTGCAAATCCCCCGTATGTACACAGACCAAGGGAAATATTTAGACGATCATTTTCCACTGGTATATTACCTCGAAGTAAACCAAGCAGAATATACCCTGGAACATTAGGTTGCTGCTGGAGGTTATAGAGAGAGGAAGGCAGGCACCATTGAGCATGTCTTTTGGTTCTGTTCACAGGCACAGACTATTTGGAAGTTGGTACAAAAACAAACTTATTAAAGAGACACTGAAGCGAAAAAAAAAATTATGATATTATGATTTGTATGTGTAGTACAGCTAAGAAAAAAAACATTAAGATCAGATACATCAGTCTAATTGTTTCCAGTACAGGAAGAGTTGAGAAACTCCAGTTGTTATCTCTATGCAAAAAAGCTATTAAGCTCTCCGACTAACTTGGTCGTGGAGAGGGCTGTTATCTGACTTTTATTATCTCAACTGTAATTGAACTGTTTACTTTTCCTCTGGCAGAGGAGATGTCATTACTTCACAGACTGCTCTGAAAGACTCATTTTGAATGCTGAGTGTTGTGTAATCTGCACATATTATAGGATAATGCAATGTTAGAAAAAACACTATATACCTGAAAATAAAAGTATGAGAATATTTTCTTTGCTGCTAATCTTCTAGTAATTATTCATAGTACACAACCAATTCATTATATCATATATATTTTTTTCGCTTCAGTGTCTCTTTAAGTAATTCTAAAACATATACCTCTGGATCCATGGATTTATCTCCTTGGGAAAAGGGGGGAGGGAAGGCTGAGGTCCCACACCCAAAAGATACTCAATCATGTCTCATTTGTCGATAGCGGCATTCTGGAAAAAAGATGTGGTTCATAAAATTAGATGGGTAAAGACGATGGAACATTTGACGTCTTTAATTCTATGTAAAGGAGGCCATGTTTCAAAAGGCATGGGATTTCTGGGATGTAAACTATGAATGGGGCGGGGGAGATCCGGGGTCATGGACTATCTATCTTTATTTAGTTTAAGTTTTTCTTAATTGGCCAAAAAACTGACAATACTATATCTGTGGTTATGACAGCAATTATCTCTGTTGAATACAGTAGGTGAATATTGACAGGATACATGTTACAGTTGAGACTGATATGTTCCTTATTTAAGCAAGTTGTCTATGCGTCATTAAAGTGGATCTGAGATTAACTTTTACTCATTGCATAATTGTGTTCCTTTCCTATAGTTTATAGAGCATTCCTCAAGCCAAATACTTTTTTGCTTTTGTTTTAATACTCTAATTCCCTATAAACTAAACAAGCCCCATCCACAGTTTTCAGAGAGCCTTGGCAGTAACAAGGGCTCATGGGAGCTCAATCTGGGCAGGAGGAGGGGGAAGTATTACTAGCCAGAGATTTCAGAGGCAGAGGGGAGGAGGGAGGAGGAGGGGGGATTAGGTTTTTTTCACAGTCTGTGTGCTGATGGTGCAGATAAGCCTGCCTCTGTGTAATGTTTACAAACAACATGGCTGCTGTCATTGTATCACAGGAAGAAATAATCATATTCTATTAAAGCAATATGCAGACAGATTTGCTGTTTAAACCATCTAAACTGTACATAAGATATATAGACAAGTTACTTGTTATAGTTAGTTTTTCATCTCGGATCCGCTTTAAGCACTATGATGTATGTTTTCTGTGTCATTTTCTTTTTGTTAATAAAAAGGGTTATAAAAAATATTTGGTGACATTAAGGGCTCTTTCACAGTTCGACGTTAAAGTCGCACGTTAAAACAACACGTAACGCAAAATAACTCACAGCAATGAAAAATCAATGGCCTGTTCACAGTGCAGACATTGTGTTGGTGTCTAACACTGCGCGTTAAATGAAAGTGCTGCATGCTGTGCGTTATACATGTTTTTAGCTGCGTTAGACTGTTTGCACATGCTCAGTAAGACTTGGCGACATACTCTTCATTGCCTGTATTTTCTACTGTATATGCTGTATGCATTGGTAATGTTGCGTTGCGACTTTTTGGCCGCGTTGTGTTGTTAGTTTGCGGTGCGACTTTAATGTCGCATCAAACCGCAATGTCCTAATGTGAAAGTAGCCTAAGGGATGTAACTAAAAATATATGGCACTCCCCTTTACATACTCTTCCCCTCTCTCATTGTGACACCCATGTAGCTACCATGACTCTTTTTTTAACCAGTAACATTTTTTTCTTCCACCACCTTCCATATCAAATGCTGTCACCATAACACTTCTTACCCAATAAGCAGCACTGCCCCAATCCCACCTTCTCCCGTTAAAGTGCTGGCACTAATCTACACCAACCAAACTTAAAAAAGTGTGGCCACCGTATGTCCATCCCTCTACCCAAAAATAGGTCCTGCCACTTACTATTATTCCTCCCCAAACAACAAATCTGGGCAGCATTCTCCCTCATAACATACTGCCATTCTCCCTCCCCTGAATGGAGCACAGCTACCACCCTGCCCCATAATAATCAAACACCTACATACCCCACCCACTGATGTGTGAATACTATAAGAATCTCCTCTCCCCATTTCTGCACAGTTGAAGATGTATGTTATCGTTTCCACTCTGTGTGTCCTCTTCTGTTAAGCTGACTGCTCTCTTTCTCATCCAAGTTCTGAGTTCTCCAGCATGTCATGTGATGTTACATAACAAAGA
Organism: Hyperolius riggenbachi; assembly: GCF_040937935.1. Taxonomy (NCBI): domain Eukaryota; kingdom Metazoa; phylum Chordata; class Amphibia; order Anura; family Hyperoliidae; genus Hyperolius; species Hyperolius riggenbachi. Next base: position 64,535,750 of record NC_090652.1, read on the forward strand.
TCAGAATGGGGAAGAGAGAGAGCAGTCAGCTGCATTGAAGTATATATATTACCAAAACTTATACTGATAGTAAACTAGCTGCAGAGTATGCATGTGTCTGTCTGCTACCCCCAGTGCAGTATACTATTTTACTCTGTGCCTGTACTGACAGAGAACTTAAAGAGAAACCATAACCATGAATTGAAGTTCATCCCAATTAGTATACAAACAACAAAAGAACAGCGCAATGAGTAAAGATTAATTGCAGCTAAGAGGTGGGGGCGGGTCCCAAGCCCCAAAGAACTCTGAAATGCAAGTACAGTAAACCTCAGTGCATGAATGACAGCTATGACAAGGTCCCAGGTGAATGGAGACTCAAGTGCAGTATGCTGCTAGTAAGGCTCAGGGACAATGTTCCACAGCGTCTGAGCTACAAAAGTTAGAGAGCAATACAGTACCTTCTCCCAAAGAGATGAGTAGAGTAGATGGATAGCTGGTACCTTTAAAGTAATCTTGATGTAATCCCGATCTCCAGAGCGGGTGGATAGCTCCGCTCGGCAACAACTCAGCCAGACCGTCGCACTCCGGTCAGCTGACACCCGAACTTCCCGTTTCCGACTCCTATGCGTTTCACCAGTGGTTACGTCTCTATGCCAGTAAGAGCGGCAGTGCTTCCTGGCTGGGAGACAAGAATAGAAAAAATAGTGCACACTGTGCGCAATAAAGGGCCACGCAGGGGGGTATAACTTACAAAATCGGAACTTGGTTTATTGCACTAAATAGTGTAGCCTCACTTCTCGACTCAAGTTTCGGCCATTCTGCCTTCGTCAGGGGGTGGGGCCACATGCAAAACGAACAGGTTAAATACATAAAACTCCTCCTCTCTAAAATGTTAACCCTTGCCACACATGCAAGGGAACCAAACAGGAGTAAAAAGACCAAAATATAAATACACTATAAAACAGATTAAGCAGTAAATACCATAAAACAAATAGTCAATAATAAAACAATAAAAATGATAACCATATTAGGGATGCAAACAATGTACGATATAAAAAATGGAATACTTTATTCATCTCTAATAAAACAATTCAAATCAATGTTGGCATTCAATCCATTTGGCGCCAGGGTCTGTAACTGAAAAATCCAGCGTGTTTCTAGCTGTGATAAAGATTTTATCACGTTCCCACCGCGCCAATGTGGCGTAACGGTATCGATGCCGAAACATCTAATTCCAGTGGGGTCACAGTTATGATGTTTCAAGAAGTGTTCAAGTACACTGTGTTTCTTTTTATCAGGATGGGTGAAGTTATAGACGTGTTCAGAACATCTCTTTTTCACACGCCTACCCGTCCTGCCCACATATTGCATGCCACAAGGGCATTCCAACACGTAGATTGCATTAATTGTATTGCAAGTGATGAACTGGTCTATCTTGAAACTTCTTCCATTAGCTGTTGATGTAAAAGTAGTGACTTTCTGTCCACCATACTCACAGATCCTGCAAACCCTCGTTTTTTTACATGGATAGAATCCCTTAAGTGTCGGAAACATAAAATGTCTCTTCTCAAGGATACAATTTCTCACAAGTTTGTTCCCCAAATTTCTTGGTCTCCTAAATACAACTTTTAGTTTGTCTGGAAGTACAGGACCTATTACCGTATCTTCTTTAAGAATACCCCAATTATCTGACAACATCTTCTTAAACTTCCTATGATCACGGGAAAAAGTAGTGACAAATGTGAAGTCAGATTTACCAAAGCAGGGGTCATTAGTTGTTGGTTTCTTGGTGCGTCTCACTTCTCTACCCTCCTTCAATACTCTTAGCCTTTCCTCATAAATACGTGTTTCATCATAGCCTTTCTCAACAAAACGGTCTTGTAAAATCTGAGATTGTGTCCAATAATCTGAGTCTTTCGTGCAGTACCTACAGACACGACAAAACTGCCCTCTTGGAACATTTTGTAACCAATTAGTAGCTGATACCCTCTTTCCAATGAGAAATCTATTCCTTTTCTGAAACGGATCATCAGGGGGCTCTGTATGGCTGATATTGTGGTGAAACCCCTCCCACACAGTGATGTCAGCGCCTCACAGCTCTGAGGTCCTGACATCACACTGTGGGAGCCTTGTTGCATTGTGGGAAATAACAGCTGTTTCCAACTGCCAAAAAAACAAGCAGCATCTCCTTCTAGTGACATCAATTAAGCACTTTTTTATTACAATATTCTTTATTTTCACTGGAGTTCCTCTTTAAGCTGCTGTGTGTGCTAATGTCCACTATCTGCTGTCACAAATTTTGATAGTAAATATAAGTCTGTTTATTTAAAAAGTGTGTGTAGGTGTAATTTTACTATTTGCGCATAACTTTCCTGTGCATATTATTTTTACGCAAACAGGAAGTAATGCATGGATGTGTAAGTATCAGCTTTTGTGAATGATGGCTTATTGATGCCGGTGACCATTCCCTTGGGGACTTAGATAAATGAGTGGGAACTGCGTTCCCATTCATCGATCTCCCCTCTAACGATCGGCAGTGAAAACGAGCACGGGAGCGAGCGTGGAAGCAAGCAGGAGTGCACGGCGGCAAGGAACGTAGTACCGATGTCCCTGCGAGGTGAAGAGTAATTTTGCAGGGACGTAGATACTCATCCCGGGGGAGGGCACGTGGTTAAATAGACTATAAAGTTTTAAATGCACTTGGTGTGTATGACGTTCTTCTATAAAGTTATACCAACTTTGGTGGTCCTTTCAATACAACACAATTTTGGAGACCCTCCATGCAGTTACTTTCAGCGGTTAACCCCGCCCTCTTGCAGCCGAGCGCCATTGTGCTCACTGTATTGGAGATACAGAGTACCAAAAAAAGTGACACAACACTTGGCTGAAAGGGGGCAGGGTTAACTGCACAGAGAGTCTCCAAGAATTCGGAATGCTCATTCAGATTTCCGATCAGAAATCTGCATTTCTGATTGGAACTCAGAAATTGGAAAACGTTTGAACTGGTCTGCATTATTTATTCCTACAATATTTCATTGATATTCTGTGTACAAATGTTAAATGCAATAATGTGCCTGTGTACCATTGTAATAATGTGCATTGTTTAATGCTGTAATATATCCTGTATCTATATTACAGCACTGCATAATATGTTAGCCCTTTATAAATAAAGTTTTTTAAAAATAATAATAGGGTGTTACAGTAGTCATGATGGGATATGATTAGAGCATGTACAAGCATTTTAGGAGGTAGGTAATATGTTATACAGTGGGTTGCAAAAGTATTCGGCCCCCTTGACGTTTTCCACATTTTGTCACATTACTGCCACAAACATGCATCAATTTTATTGGAATTCCACGTGAAAGACCAATACAAAGTGGTGTACATGTGAGAAGTGGATCGAAAATCATACATCATTCCAAACATTTTTTACAAATAAATAACTGCAAAGTGGGGTGTGCGTAATTATTCGGCCCCCTAAGTCAATACTTTGTAGAACCACCTTTTGCTGCAATTACAGCTGCCAGTCTTTTAGGGTATGTTTCTACCAGCTTTGCACATCTAGAGACTGAAATCCTTGTTCATTCTTCTGTGCAAAACAGCTCCAGCTCAGTCAGATTAGATGGACAGTGTTTGTGAACAGCAGTTTTCAGATCTTGCCACATATTCTCAATTGGATTTAGATCTGGACTTTGACTGGGCCATTCTAACACATAGATATGTTTTGTTTTAAACCATTCCATTGTTGCCCTGGCTTTATGTTTAGGGTCATTGTCCTGCTGGAAGGTGAACCTCGGCCCCAGTCTCAAGAACTTTTGCAGTCTCCAAGAGGTTTTCTTCCAAGTTTTCCCTGTATCTGGCTCCATCCATCTTCCCATCAACTCTGACCAGCTTCCCTGTCCCTGCTGAAGAGATGCACCCCCCGAGCATGATGCTGCCACCACCATATTTGACAGTGGGGATGGTGTGTTCAGAGTGATGTGCAGTGTTAGTTTTCTGCCACACATGGCATTTTGCATTTTGGCCAAAAAGTTCAATTTTGGTCTCATCTGACCAGAGCACCTTCTTCCACGTGATTACTGTGTCCCCCACATGGCTTGTGGTAAACTGCAAACAGGACTTCTCATGCTTTCTGTTAACAATGCCTTTCTTCTTGCCACTCTTCCATAAAGGCCAACTTTGTACAGTGCATGACTAATAGTTGTCCTATGGACAGAGTCTCCCACCTGAGCTGTAGATCTCTGCAGCTCGTCCAGAGTCACCATGGGCCTCTTGACTGCATTTCTGATCATCGCTCTCCTTGTTCGGCCTGTGAGTTTAGGTGGATAGCCTTGTCTTGGTAGGTTTACGGTTGTGCCATACTCCTTCCATTTCTGAATGATCGCTTGAACAGTGCTCCTTGGGATGTTCAAGGCTTTGGAAATCTTTTTGTAGCCTAAGCCTGCTTTAAATTACTCAAAAACTTGATCCCTGAACTGTCTTGGACCTGTCTTGTGTGTTGTTTGGACTGCACGGTGTTGTTGCTCCCAATATTCTCTTAGACAACCTCTGAGGCACTCACAGAGCAGCTGTATTTGTACTGACATTAGATTACACACAGGTGCACTTTATTTAGTCATTAGCACTCATCAGGCAATGTCTATAGGCAACTGACTGCACTCAGATCAAAGGGGGCCGAATAATTATGCACACACCACTTTGCAGTTATTGATTTGTAAAAAATGTTTGGAATCATGTATGATTTTCGTTCCACTTCTCATGTGTACACCACTTTGTGTTGGTCTTTCATGTGGAATTCCAATAAAATTGATTCATGTTTGTGGCAGTAATATGACAAAATGTGGAAAACTTCAAGGGGGCCGAATACTTTTGCAAGCCACTGTATGTGGTATAAATGAGAGTCCAGAGTTACTGTCAGACAGTGAGCACTAGGAGTTGAGGTTTTTAGGGTGTTTTCTACATTGACGGTAACTATGGGAGGGGGGGGGGGGTAGAAAGAGAAATAGGAAATATCACAATCTCCATTTTGTTCATGTTAAGTTTAAGGAAACGGGATGAAATGAATGATGAAGAAAGAGAAATGATGAAAAAGCTGATAAATATTTTTGGATGTCATCAGCATACAAATGATATTGAAAACCAAAAAGAGCGTATTAATTGTCCTAGGCCATAAGTGTAAAGGGAGGAGAGAAGAGGTCCAAAGATGTATACCTTGTGGTACACCAAAAAACAGGAGTTAGCATTGGAGTAGGAGACAGTGAAAGAACGTCCAGACATGTCAGAGGTGATCCAGGAGTATGCTAGGCCCTTGATTCCCAGTGACAAGATGGTTTGGAGAAGAAAGAAATGGAAAACAGCATCAAAGGCAGAGGAAAGGTTGCATGGTTTTTTTAACTAACACAGAAAAATTGCCTTTGCATTTTGCAACCAAGAGGTCATTTGCAACTTTACTGAGGACTGTTTCTGTGGAAAGCTGAAAGGAAAAGCCAGACTGGAGGGGGGTCCAACTAGGAGTTCTGAATAGATGTGGCATTCCACCAGTTTGAGACTGTAGGGTCCAAAGAGTCAATAAGGAAAAGTTTAAATAAGGAAGGGTAAATTCCGCTAGAAAAGGTTGCAATTTAGTTTTCAGCCATTATAAAAAATTGAAAAAAAATCATTATTTCTCAGTTTTCAGCCATTATAAAAAATTGAAAAAAAATCATTATTTCTCAGTTTTCAGCCATTATAAAAAATTGAAAAAAAATCATTATTTCTCAGTTTTCAGCCATTATAAAAAATTGAAAAAAAATCATTATTTCTCAGTTTTCAGCCATTATAAAAAATTGAAAAAAAAATCATTATTTCTCAGTTTTCAGCCATTATAAAAAATTGAAAAAAAAATCATTATTTCTCAGTTTTCAGCCATTATAAAAAATTGAAAAAAAATCATTATTTCTCAGTTTTCAGCCATTATAAAAAATTGAAAAAAAATCATTATTTCTCAGTTTTCAGCCATTATAAAAAATTGAAAAAAAATCATTATTTCTCAGTTTTCAGCCATTATAAAAAATTGAAAAAAAAATCATTATTTCTCAGTTTTCAGCCATTATAAAAAATTGAAAAAAAATCATTATTTCTCAGTTTTCAGCCATTATAAAAAATTGAAAAAAAATCATTATTTCTCAGTTTTCAGCCATTATAAAAAATTAAAAAAAAATCATTATTTCTCAGTTTTCAGCCATTATAAAAAATTGAAAAAAAATCATTATTTCTCAGTTTTCAGCCATTATAAAAAATTGAAAAAAAAAATCATTATTTCTCAGTTTTCAGCCATTATAAAAAATTGAAAAAAAAATCATTATTTCTCAGTTTTCAGCCATTATAAAAAATTCAAAAAAATTATTATTTCTCAGTTTTCAGCCATTATAAAAAATTGAAAAAAAATCATTATTTCTCAGTTTTCAGCCATTATAAAAAATTGAAAAAAAAAATCATTATTTCTCAGTTTTCAGCCATTATAAAAAATTGAAAAAAAAATCATTATTAAAGGTTGCAATTTAAAGCTGTTACATATTGTTTAATTTTTTCTCACAGAGTATGATGCAAAGTCTTCTGCGGATAAACATGTAGTTGGAGGAGGAGGCGGGGGGCATAGTAGGGAAATGAAGGTGTTACAAAGTGCTAGCTTCACTGAAGACACAAAGAGCCAGACTGCTGGTGAGTATCTCTTTTCTTTTTTAAATTATTATTATTTTAAAGGTGAAACTCAAAAAAGTAGAATACCGTGCAAAAGTCCATTTATTTCATTTTTGATGATTATGGCTTACAGCCTATAAAAAACCCAAAATCAAAATTTTAGACCATTAGAATATTGTGAAAATGTTCCATATCCTATGCCTAACTAATCAGCTAATTCATCCAAAACACCTGCAAAGGGTTCCTATTTCATACTGTATATTAGTCTCACCTTTTAAGTTGAATTACTAAAATAAATGTACTTTTGGACGATATTTTAATTTTTCGAGTTTCACCTGTATGATGAGAGGGACTATGCCTAATTATGTTTGAGGATTTGGCTATTGCTGCATAATTATGATGAGGGGTATTCTGCCTAATTTATGCTTGGTGATGGTATGTAGGGTCAGCTTGATAATGTTTGTGGTGGGGGGTAATTCTGCCTAATTATGAATTTAGGGGATTCTGCCTCATTTGGGGTAGGGGGACATTCTGCTTACTTATAAATGGAGTTGGGGGTTGCCTTATTATGTTTAGGCCTCGTTCACATCATTTAGCGCAGATGGCTGTGTGATCGGAACGCAACGCATCCGATCGCACGCCATCTGCGCTCCTATGCAAACAATGAATGGGATCTGCGCATACAATGAATGGGATCTGCGCTGCGATTCACAAAAATGCGTACAGTACGCGATAGCGCAATCGCGCTGCCACGCAGCGCATATGATGTGAACGGTAGAAGGGCTGTTTATGCCCTTCTACCGTTCTTGCGTGTCGCACACTATACGTGCTGCCAAAATGCGCACGGCAGCGCGTATAGTCTGAACGAGGCTTATAGAGTTTGGGAGAGGATTGATTTTGCGTATCGTATTTGCCACCTTATGAGAAACACTTTTTCTTCCTAAAAAATTGGGAGAAAAAAAAATCCCTGCATCTTTTACAGTGAATTCAGGGAATCTCCGACTTATGAAAGCCCCTTATATGAACCACCAACCCGCCGCCACGTCAGGGATTCCCTGTGTTGTCCTGCCTTCTGTCTCCTGTGTGCCCGCTCTGTCCCCGCACCTTCACTTCCCTCCCCTGTGTCCCTGATTCCCTCCCCCATGTCTTCTGCTCCCCCTGTATATGTATTAGAGTGTAGCTGCAGAAGTCATTCTTACTCCAGCAGCTCCCACGGGGCAGTGGGGATCACCAACCTCTTCTCCTCTGCACTTCTCCCTCTAGTGTTGGCTTGTACTGATAATGCGATCAGTACAAGCCATTCACTAGAGGGGGAAGTGCAGAGAAGAAGAGGTTGGTGATCCCCACTGCCCTGTGGGAGCTGCTGGAGCTGCATCTTTGAATTTTTGCTCCATGTCAAAATTAATAGACCAATAATAATAGACCAATGGGGAGACTTGGAGAATATATATTTTTTTATGTTCAGAGGGTGGGAAATTAAAAAAAAACTATGTGGGGTCCCCCTCCCAAGCATATTTAACCCCTTGTTTCCTATGCAGGCTGGGATAGCCAGAATGCGGAGCCCCGGCCGAGTGGGTCCTATGCGACTAAGTCCATCGGTTTCTATGCATCTCACTCCACTTGCACGTGGCCTATGGGACGCATTTCACGACTCACTACCACACCTCCTCCTTCCGGCTTGAAAGAGGAAGTGCGGTAGTGTGTCATGGAATGCTTCCCATAGGTCGCGTGCGAGTGGAGTGAGATGCATAGAAGCCAACGGACTTCTGGGTAAGTAATCCCCTGTCTCCCGTGTTCACACGTGCGCTAATTAAGCCTCATTTTAATTTCGATTTCAAATGGCTTTCTACTTGGTCCCCCATCCCTGATTATTAGTAAACACTAAATTATGATGCAAAATTGCAAATTATGATTAAATTAATTATGAGTTTGCTGAAAATTACAAATTAGGATTTTACGTCATGATTTCAAATTACAATGCAAAATTATGCTTATACAAAATTTCGGCTTATCACTAGTCTACAACAACTTTTTGGAGTGCCATTTATTGTGCCCCTTTCAGGATCCTAGGATTAGGTGCTGTGACTGAAGTCTGACTAGATTTGGTGCATGCTTATTTCAGCTGTGTGATTAAGAGACTACTGATACCGGAAAAAGAGCAGCAGGATGCCAAGCAACTAGTATTGTTTAAAGGAAATACATATGGCAGCCCCCATATGTCTTTCACATTAAGATTTTCTTTAAAGAGGTAAGGAGGATTTTTCCAGTGACTCACTTGTTTTCATTTCAGCAAGAAATCAGGTGACTGATTACTTATACAAGTACTTGGACTGCAGGACAGAGGTATGTATAAATCCATATAGGTGTGTACATTTGTGTATGTGTATGAATTTGTACTGTATTTAAATGTCTGAAGGAGAACCTTGTAAAATCTGATGTCAGTGTTTTCTCTCATGTTTCTAGCAGACATTATGGAATAAAGGGGAACATCTGTTTGACGAAGACACTGCAGTAAGTCTGTGTTTCATGTTTCTTTGATAGGAATAGGATTATAGTGATGAGTGCAAATTTTAACATACTCGTAATTTCACATCGTAATTCACAGTTATAATGCAACATCGTACTGCAGAATTTCAGAAATAAACCATAATTAATTTTGTTTGTAACCATAATCAGGAAAAATCATTTTGCAATTATATGTAATTATGTGCCAACTTTAGCGATCAATAGCAAAGCCCCCATAAATGCTGTTGTCACCAAAATTGCTAATTACAGTATGTTAGGGGGAGTAGGGGGAGCAATCGAGGGGAAAAAATCAAAAAGACCTTCTAGTTTTGAGAAAATTGATTTTAAAAATCAAAGGAAAATGTTTTTTATTCTTGGTAAAATTGCATTTTGCTGTGGTTTGCTGAGTTTAAAAGAATATTTTTTAATCTTTATCTATTAATTTTTAAAAACAATTTTCTCAAAAACTACAAGGTTGTTTTTTTTTTTTTTTCTGACTGTTCCCACTATTCATCTTAACATACATAGCAATTTTGGTAATGATAGTTTCTATGGGGCTTTGCTATTAACCACTAAAGTCAGCAAACAATTGCACACAGTTATGAAAGGATTATGTGACATCAATTGATTTGAATTAAGTGGTTAATAGCAAAGCCCCCATACATGCTATTGCCACCAAAATTGCTACATATGTTAAGGAGAATAGTTGGTACAAGTCAAAAAAATACTTGCAGTTTTTGGGAAAATTGATTTTAACTACTTGACCGCTGAGGGTTTTTACCCCTTTAGGACTAGAGCAATTTTCACCTGTCAGCGCTCCTCCCATTCTTTTGCCAATAACTTAATCACAACTAATCACAATGACTTGATCTGCACAGTATATCTTGGTTTTTTTTGCCACCAATAAGGCTTGCTTTGGGAGGTACATTATGCTAAGAATTATTTTATTCTAAACATATTTTAATTGGAATAAGAAAACAATTGAAAAAATTCATTATTTCTCAGTTTTCGGCCATTATAGTGTTAAAATAAAACGTTCTACTAAAGATAAAATGCGCACATTTTATTTGCCTATTTGTTCCAGTTATTGCAAAGTTTGAAATATTTCCCTAGTACAATGTATGGCACCAATATTTTCTTTGGAAATAAAGGTGCATTTTTTCAGTTTTGTGTCCATCACTATTTATAAGCCTGCAAATTAAAAAAGAAATCACAGTTCCATACCTTCTTCAAATACCTATTAAAAAGTTCAGTCCCTAAGGCAACTATTTACTGTATGTATTTTTGTATGTAAATGTATATATATATATATACAATGGGGGAGTGTGGGAGGGAAATAGTTATTTTTATTGAATAAAATGAGTTTTGATGTTGTTTTACTATTTGACCACAAGATGTCCTCAGTCATTATTTCCAGTTCACGTACGTAAGGACGTGCATTGAAAGTAATGTATGCATGCACAGTAACAACAGGAAAATACAATGAATGCAGGCATCTCATAGACGCCGGCATTCATTGAATCGGGGACTGCGTTCTCAATCATTCATGTCCCCGCTAACCGGCAGGAATGGTAGCGTGCGCGTCAGTGGTGGCCGCCTGCTCCCATTGACTAATTTTTGCGGCCCTGGGACTTCAAATGAAGTTTCCCAGGGCGTGATTTTACTGCACCTGGTGCAGTAAGTAGTTAAAAATGCAAAGCAAAAATGTTTTTTAACCACTTAAGGACCGCAGTGTTAAACCCCCTTAAAGATCAGGCCTTTTTTCCTAAATCGGGCTACTGCAGCTTTAAGGGCTCACTGCAGGGCCGCACATTTCAGCACACAAGTGACCCCCCCCCCACCCCTTTTCTCCCCACCAACAGAGCTCTCTGTTGGTGGGGTCTGATCACTCCCCTAATGTTTATATTTTTTATTACAAATATTTATGTTGTTGTTGTTTTTTTTTTTTTTTATAAAACATTGTATTTTTAAAAATGTATTTTCCCTCCCTCTCTCACTTCCCCGGCTAGCCAATCACTGCGATCGGCTGCGATAGGCTTCAACCTATCACCACCGATCGCTTCTGTGTCCCCCAGGGAGACAGCCGTGTCACACGGCTGTCCCCAGTACAGTGCTGCCTTAGATCGCAGCGCTGTACAGGTATATTAGACGGCGGTTTGTCATCTATCAGTCTCCGAGCGGTGATCACCGCTGGAAGACTGAATTATGAAAATTATAAATGATTATACAACATCAATTGAATTAACAAATCATAATTACGTACAGGCGTAATTGCGAAAATGTACGCTACATTTTGCATAATCATAATTAGCTAATTACAATCATCACTACTCATTTTAAGAAGATGCAACAATATAGATAATGTATTGTAAAAGGTGCTGCGACTTTCTTTACGACTTGTGGCTCCAAGGGAGGGCCATGCACTTCAGTCCATAAGTGTGTCATTGGTTGGTAAGTGGTGTGTTACTGTGTAGGGGAGACTGTTGCATATGACATCTTAAAGATAGTGATGTAGCGAACATCACCTTTTCAGTTCACAAACGGAAATTTTCCGCAAAAGTTTGTGAACAGGCAAACCTGGGGAACCGCTTTAGACTCCAATGGGCAAACACATTTTAAAACCTATAGGGTCTGTTTCTGGCCACAAAAGTGATGGAAAAGTTGTTTAAACACTTGAGGACCGCGGTGTTAACCCCCTTAGTGACCAGGACATTTAGTGCTAAAATGGCCACTGCAGCTTAAAGAAAACCTGTACTGAACTTTAAAAGTCAAAATAAACATACACAAGTCATACTTACCTCCTGTGTAGTCTACTCCTCAATCTATTTTTCCTCTCCTGCGTCCTGTTTGTCCAGTGTGATCAATGGAATTCTCCGTCCTCCATTTTGAAAATAGCCATTACCCCATAACAGCTTCCTGGTCAGCACACTGTTAAACTGTAACATCGCCCACTTGAGCCATAGGGAAACATGGACACATCAGTTCTCCTCTCAGCTGTAACTGACAGCAACTGATATATAACTGACAGCAACTGATATATTTCAGTCCTGACAAAATGTTGTCAGAACTGGAAGGGATCACTGTAAGAAGAAAATGGTGAGCTTCTGAGAGGAACCGATGGCAAGGTAACTATGTAATGTTCATTTGAAGTTACCTCATGTGTTTATTTTAAATAATTTTACTCAGTACAGGTTCTCTTTAAGGCCAAGCTGCAGGGCCGCATAACTCAGCACACGAGTTATTCCCCTCCCTCCTTTTCTCCCCACCAATGGAACTCTCGAATGGTGGGGTCTGATCCCCCCCAGGTGTTTTTTTATCAATATTGATTTTATTAATTTTTGAATAAAATGCTCTATTTTTTTATTTGCTTTATATCCCTCCCGCCATCCCTCCCACCGCCAGCCTCAGCCTATCACAGCCGATCACTATTTTGCCTGCCAGGGGGACAGCCATGTCACACGGCTGTCCCCAGTACAGCACTGCTGCAGATCGCAGCGCTGTACAAAGTAATTTGACGGCGGTCTTGCCGTCTAACAGTCTCCTGAGTGGTGATCGCCTCTCGGAGACTGAAGGCGGGGCGTAGCACTGCCCCCACACAGGAGATGGGTGAGCAGCCTGCGCGCAATCTCCTGCTAGCCCCATAGAAGACCATTCACGGCTATTGGCATGGAGCGGTCCTGGGGCTGCCACACTGCTCACGCCAACTGGCATGGAGCAGTCAGCAAGTAGTTAAAGGGGCCTAACCCCTGGACAGTGGCATGCCGAAGGTGGATCCATGGCAAAAGTCCTACCAAAATGAATGTACTTTACGCAGTCATGTTTTTATCTTTAAAGGGCAAAAATCACAGTATTTTCCTAAATTTGTGGAATTAAATGCTTTAAAATGTCTAGCGTGCATACACGGTGGTAAGGTAGTGTAAGAGTTAGGCTCGGTTCACACTGACAGACAAAATGCCACATTTAACGCACCACAAACAACCGCAAAGAGCTTTAGTAATAATATCAGGTGAGCAAATCATTGTTTTTGTTAGAGGACATCTCCAGGACATAAATGTTAGTCTTCTTTGCGGCAATCTTTGTGTAGTGGTGTGTAGTGGCTGGTCTGCTTGTGCATACTTTTGCGGGAATGCAGACGATCGCAGTAGTTTCCAGCCCCTATGGTCAGGCTGAGGTAGTTTAATGACAGTTAAGTGACCAAAAAACACTGATTCTGCACTGAGGCCTTATAAAGGGGGCAATAGTGGATACTAGATGCCATTAGTGATGGTGAAAGATTATTGGGTTGTGGTCAGTGCACAACTAGGACCAGCTGAACGGTCTCCATCAGCTAAGGTGTGCACTGGACACACAGAATTGCAATATAACAATAGCAAGAAAAAGAAAAACAGCCCTTACAAGGACAATTGATTTATCAAGTTGGTGCACTACTAGGACTAGCAGACCTATCTCCAACAGCTAATGGGTGCACTGGACATCGGAATTTCATGGAAATTCAATTTACTGCAACTTGGTAATTTTAGCCCAATCACAGTACTCGGAATCATTAGACCAATCAGAGAATGCAGAATGTTTCTGCAAAAATCATATTGCAGCGGTAATTTTAGACCAATCACAAGATTCAGTTTTTCCGATTTCTGATTTTCTTTTTTTGTCATTTTTTTTTTTGCATTCCCTGATTAAAAAAAAAAATAACACATACAATACTCCTTAGAAATCGGGAAATTGGAAAAACATAAATCAGAAATTGACTTTGGCCGAAATCAGGATTTCAGCGGAATCAGAAATGGGCATTTCTGATCATCCCTAGTAGAGAGTAATTTTACTTGTCAAATTGAACACTGATAGACCAACATTTTCCATCCTGTGCAACAGACTGAATTGACCAATTATGGCCAAATTGATTGGGAATTGTTTTTGACAATGATTTCTAGCAGATTGGATTAAATGATTGAACCGGCCAGATATTTATGCAAAAAACTGATCAGTGTATGGCCAGGCCACCTTAAAGTGAACCTGAGATGGTTCACTAGCGCTAGCGCTGGGGCTTCCTCCAGCCGCATAAGTACCGTGGCCTCCCTTGCCATCCTCCTCGGCCCCTCCGTTAAGCTGCTATGACTCCCGGTAATCCGGGCAGTCACGGCCTTCTGTGCAAGCGTGGCTTGGCCATGCACGCTACCCGCGCCGTGCTCCCATCCCTTGGTGCATTCCCTTGGGGACAGTAGCATAGCGGGGGCACGTGCGCAGCCAAGCCGCGCTTGTGCAGAAGCTCTCGACTGGCGGTGACTGACCGGATTACCGAGAGTATCAGGGCTGAAGAGGATGGTGAGGGAAGCCACAGTGCTTATGAGGCTGGAGGAAGCCCCAGGTGAGTATAAATTAGTGCTAGTGTACCAAATCTGGTACACTTTAAGTACGTATGTTTTGGTGAGATTTCTATCTTCACAATGTCAAGTCAGTATATTTAACTGCCATTTTTTAAACCTCTCACTTCTCAGGATGGTGAATATGTAGTTGTTGGCAACTCCACCTTCTACCCTAACACAAGCTATTTATCGGACAATGATTACATATATGGAGACAACTACCTCCGCCCTCCATTGCAGAAGTACAGAGTCAGAATCTTTTCGAGGTCGGCCAGCGACAACTATCAGTGGCTGATAAATTTCTTGCAGGAAGAGGATATAACGAATCAGGTAGAAGTGCGCGGTGTCTACATCTCCAACAACCATTTGTTTTGCTTAGAGATATTCCAATGCCATTTTGCCATTCTCTACCACACTAAAAAACAAGGAAGGCTCAACATCACTGATGTCATTGACTCTTTGTATGACGAGGAGCTGAGCGAGCTGTCTAAATGGCTGGGTAAGACCTGAGACAACATTTTCTTTTTTTTTAAGAGTTTGCCCACTCAATAAACCTATATAACATATATTGGGATCAGTTAAAAATGGCGCCAGCGCCTACAGTGTAAAAATGGCGCCGCATTAATTTGCATTATAAAACGATATTTATCGTTTTATGTGTTAAAAAATGGCGCCGCACTAAAAACAATATTTTTATCGTTTTATAACTTCCATAAATCGCTAAATATCGTTTTGAAATGTAAGTCATAAAACGATAAATATCGTTTTGAAATGTGTTGAATATGGGTTTTGCTGTGTGTGTGTGTGTGTGTGTGTGTGTATGTGTATGTGCATATGTATGTATATATATATATATATATATATATATATATATATATATATATGTGTGTGAGTGTGAGTGAGCGAGTGAATATATATATATATGTATGTGTATGTGTATGTATATGTATATATATATATATATATATATATGTATGTGTATATGTGTGTGTATATATATATATGTGTGTGTGTGTGTGTATGTGTGTGTGTGTGTGTGTGTGTGTGTGTGTGTGTGTGTGTGTGTGTGTGTGTGTGTGTGTGTGTGTGTGTGTGTGTGTGTGTGTGTGTGTGTGTGTGTGTGTGTGTGTGTGTCAGTGTTGCTCGGACACCTCATTATCTTATTCGAGTTTGGTCGAATTCGGATAGTAAACTATCCGAATTCACTCGAAGTTTGATATTCGAGTTAATCGAATATCCGATTCGACTTTGGATATCCGACGTCACTATCCAAGTCTGTATTCGAGTAAAATATTCGAGCTGGCCTTAAATAGCTTGTAAAACTTGTATTGGAGGTCAATGATGCATGAAAACACCTTTTTTATGAAGAAAAACATCAAGTGATTATGTGGTGATGTAGTAGTTATAAAAAAGGTATCAAAAATAGTAAATTAACTTCATGAAAAATGTTTGCATGAGAAGGTGTGTCCAAAATGGTTGTTGGAAGTCTTCATTTACGTCGTCTTCATCTTCTTCTTCTATATCGTCTTCTTCTTCTATATCTTCTTCTTCTTCTATATCTTCTTCTTCTTCTATATCTCCTTCTTCTATATCCTCTTCTTCTTCTATATCTTCTTCTTCTTGTATATCTTCTTCTTCTTCTAGATCTTCTTCTATATCTTCTTCTTCTTCTATATCAGCATCATCATCTTCTTCTTCTTCTTCTATATCTTCTTCTTCTTCTATATCTTCTTCTTCTATATCTTCTTCTCCTTCTATATCTTCTTCTTCTTCTATATCTTCTTCTTCTTCTTCTTCTAGATCTTCTTCTATATCTTCTTCTTCTAGATCTTCTTCTATATCTTATTCTTCTTCTAGATCTTCTTCTATATCTTTTTCTTCTATATCTTCTTCTTCTTCTTCTTCTTCTTCTTCTTCTTCTTCTTCTTCTTCTTCTTCTTCTTCTTCTTCTTCTTCTTCTTCTTCTTCTTCTTCATCTTCTTCTTCTTCTATATCTTCTTCTTCTATATCTTCTTCTTCTATATCTTCTTCTTCTTCTATATCTTCTTCTTCTTCTAGATATTCTTCTATATCTTTTTCTTCTATATCTTCTCCTTCTCCTTCTCATTCTTCTTCTTCTTCTTCTTCTTCTTCTTCTTCTTCTTCTTCTTCTTCTTCTTCTTCTTCTTCTTCTTCTTCTTCTTCTTCTTCTTCTTCTTCTTCTTCTTCTTCTTCTTCTTCTTCTTCTTCTTCTTCTTCATCTTCTTCTTCTTCTTCTTCTTCTTCTTCTTCTTCTTCTTCTTCTTCTTCTTCTTCTTCTTCTTCTTCTTCTTCTATACCTTCTTCTTCTTTTTTTTCTATATCTTCTTCTTCTTCTCCTTCTTCTTCTATATCTTCTTCATCTTCTTCTATATCTTCTTCTTCTATATCATCTTCTGCTCTATCATTATATTATGTGTCTTGGACATCTCTAAATTAAGTACAATTTTTTTTTTCAAATTGATGCAGGCAGGAGGCAGCTATTTTTGAGTGTAATAGCTGGTAGCGCATGGGCAGCAGCACCTTGTAATGTGTTCCCTGGCAGTGGAGAGGAGACACACAGACAGCAGGAGGAAATATAACAGCAGGCAGCGTGAGGAGGATAAGTGTGTGGCAGACTGGCATTTGGCAGCAGGCAGGAGGGCAGGCAGCGAGACATAGTAGGCCCTGGGTCCTAGCGGTGGTTCCAGGGCCGTAAATGAACAGCATGAGGTTCCAGACAGCGGTCGTGAAGCCCACATTGTGTCCAATACACAATTGGGACAGCACAGTTTTCAACCCGGACACCTCTAAATTAATTACAATTTTTTTTTCAAAATAATGCAGCTATTGTTGAGCGTAATAGCTGGTGGCGCATGGGCAGCAGCACCTTGTAATGTGTTCCCTGGCAGTGGAGAGGAGACACAGACAGCAGGAGGAAATATAACAGCAGGCAGCGTGAGGAGGATAAGTGTGTGGCAGACTGGCATTTGGCAGCAGGCAGGAGGGCAGGCAGCGAGACATCGTAGGCCCTGGGTCCTAGCGGTGGTACCAGGGCCGTAAATGAACAGCATGAGGTTCCAGACAGCGGTCGTGAAGCCCACATTGTGTCCAATACACAATTGGGACAGCACAGTTTTCAACCCGGACACCTCTAAAATAATAATAAAAAAAAAAAAAAATTCAAATTAATGCAGAGATTGTTGAGCGTAATAGCTGGTGGCGCATGGGCAGCAGCACCTTGTAATGTGTTCCCTGGCAGTGGAGAGGAGACACAGACAGCAGGAGGAAATATAACAGCAGGCAGCGTGAGGAGGATAAGTGTGAGGCAGACTGGCATTTGGCAGCAGGCAGGAGGGCAGGCAGCGAGACATAGTAGGCCCTGGCTCCTAGCGGTGGTTCCAGGGCCATAAATGAACAGCATGAGGTTCCAGACAGCGGTCGTGAAGCCCACATTGTGTCCAATACACAATTGGGGCAGCACAGTTTTCAACCCGGACACCTCTAAAATAATTACAATTTTTTTTTTTCAAATTAATGCAGCTATTGTTGAGCATAATAGCTGGTGGCGCATGGGCAGCAGCACCTTGTAATGTGTTCCCTGGCAGTGGAGACACACAGACAGCAGGAAGAAATACAGCAGCAGCAGCAGCAGCAGGTGTAATGTGTGTGTGCGCCACTTCATGTCCCCCTCTCGCCGACAACAGGGGCCAGGAATTCGCCTTCCACCCAAGCCTGGTTCATTTTGAGAAACGTCAGTCTGTCCACAGACTTGTGAGACAGACGAGATCGCTTCTCAGTGACGATTCCACCGGCTGCACTGAAGCAACGCTCTGACAGTACGCTGGAAGAGGGGCAGGAGAGCACTTCCAGGGCGTACTGCGCAAGCTCGCTCCACATCGGCAGGTGCTTGACCCAATACTCCATGGGATCATCAGGGGCCACGCTGTCAAGCCCGCTGAAGGACCCCATGTAGTCAGCCACCATGCGGGTCAAGCGCTGTCTGTGACTGGAGGAGAAGGATGCTGCTGCTGGCACCTCCTCTCTAGTCCCTGGTAGCTCTACACTCATGTAGAGCTCGTTGGTCAGAGACAGCAGGTTTGTGGTGCGTGTGCGCTTGCTGCTGGTGGATGCAGGCACCTGCTGCTGCCTCTGTGCTGGCTGGACAGTGGGGGTGGATGGCTCAGGGAAGGCTTCCTGCAAGCGCTCAACAAGAGACAGCTGCAAATCCCTCATTTGTTGCGCACGGTCTCCTCCTGCAGGCAGGAACTGGATGAGCTTTCCCTTCAGACGTGGGTCCAGCATCATGCAGATCCAGATGTCCTCCCTCTTCTTCATCTGGATCACCCTTGGGTCCTTGCGCAGGCACCTCAGCATGTGCGCTGCCATTGGGAAGAGTCTGGCCATGTCTGCTGGCACATCATCGGCAGCCCCAGAGCCGACAGTGCTGTCTTCCTCTTCCTCTGCCCCCTCCACCTCATCCTCTCTTCACCCCCGCACCAGTCCAGCTGCGCTCTGCTGCTCCCCCTCATCAGCAGCAAGGTCAGGGACCTCCACCAACTCCAAGCCCTCCTCCTCAGAGGTGGTCTGTGAAGCTGCCTGCAGCTCCTGCTGGTCCAAGGCTGCCGCTTCCTCTTCCACCAGTGCATACTGGGCCCTGTCCAGCACACACACCAAGGGGACCCACTCACACACCATTGCACAGTCCCTGCTCACCATGTTGGTGGCCTGCAGGAAGGGTGCCAGGACTGAGCACACCTGCTGCATGTGCCCCTAGTCCTCCGTGGAGATGATGGACGGGAGGTTGGTGGCGGCACGCCCAGTTGCAGTGAGGGAGGCAACTGTTGCTTATGCAATGTACTGGCTGACAGCCTGCCTCTGTTCAACCAGACGCTCCAACATCACCAGGGTGGAGTTCCAGCGAGTTGGAACATCGAGCATGAGCCGGTGCTGTGGCAGGTGCAGCTCCTTCTGCACCTCTTCCAGGCTCGCCAAGGCTGCAGGCGAGTGCCGGAAATGACGCACAACCTTCCTTGCCGCCTCAAGGAGTCGGTCTATCCCCTGGTAGGTCCGCAGGAACTTTTGGACTACCAGGTTCAAGACGTGCGCCAGGCAGGGGATGTGGGTCAGGTCTCCCCTGCTGATTGCAGCAACCAGGTTTGCCCCATTGTCGGACACCACCTCTCCGACTCTGAGGCCTCTGGGGGTCAGCCAATTCCTCTCCTGCTCTCGGAGTTTGGCCAGGACGTGGTTCGCCGTCAGTTTGGTCTTCCCCAGGCTGACCAATTCCAGCAGCGCTTGGCAGTGGCGGGGCTTCACGCTGCTGCTGAGGCGGGGGGTTTGGGCTGGTGTGTCGGAGAATGGAAGTGGATCAGAGGAACCTGCTGCTGTTCCGCTGACCCTGCATGGTGGCACCACCCACTGCGTTGTTGGTGCTGCTGCTCTGACAGTCCCCGATGCTGCTCCCCCCTCCTCACCCCCTTCCACCACGCTGACAAAATGCGCGGTGAAGGACAGATAGCAGCCTGTCCCAAACCGGCTGCTGCACGAGTCCATGGTGATGTTGACCCGTTGACCCACCACGTGATCCAGCCCTCTCCCGACATTGGCCATCACAGAGCGGTGAAGTGCAGGGATGGCCGTGCGTGCAAAAAAATGTCGGC